>NW_024081465.1:740992-865955 GCF_003009895.1 Hyaena hyaena | reverse complement strand
ACTTGAATATCTGCCTTTGGCTCAGGTCATGATCTCACAGTTCATGGTTTCGAGCCCTACGTTGGGTTCTGTGCTGACTGGCAGCACAGAGACAGGAGCCTATTTTGGATTCTGTGTCTCCCCCTCTCTCTGACCCTCCCCTGGTCATGCCATCTCTGTCTCTGAAATTAAAAAAAAAAAATTTAAAGAAATGGAATTCAAAACTTGCATTGTATAATAAAATCTCAGTTGTTAACTTTATTTTTTAATAATTGAATCACTTTATAATTTTGTCGTGTATCATATAAAGTTCCTCTGACTATGTCATGTTTTCTCACTTTCTGAGTAGTTATATATGAGATTGCATTATGATTTATTGTGTCAAATTGTTTTTAAATCTTTTGAAATGTTTATTTTGAAAGACAGAGGGATCAAGGGACGACAGAGAGAGAGGGACACACAGCATCTGAAGCATCCTCCTGGCTCTCAGCTGACAGCACAGAGTCCGCCCCTGCGCTCCAACTCACAGACCACGAACACGTGGCCTGAGCCAAAGTCGGATGCTGGACCTACTGAGCCCCCTACACGCCTCTGTGGCCATAATACTATCTCTGACTGTGCACCCATGAAGAAAGGCAGAGTTTGAATTACTGACATGTCTTCATGCCCAGGAAAATTGTAAAGTATATTCATTAATATCAACCACGGAAAGCTGTAATGAAAGCCCTTGTGAATTAAGCACGTAACAGACATTGTTACACAGAATTTTAGGACATAGTCCAGTTTTTAGAAACAAGCCATCAAAAAATTTTCATTTCTTTTAAGTTTTTTTTGCATGGATTTTGAGAGACGGAGAGAGAGACAGTGGAGGAGGGACAAAGAGAGAGGAGAGAATTCCAGGCAGGCTCCACACTATCAGTGCAGAGCAGGATGTGGGGTTGATACGAAAAATAAATGAGATGATGACCTGAGCTGAAATCAATATCAGATGCCCAACACTTGGACCCACCCAGGAACCCCAGAAATTTTCATTTCTAAACAAAGAAACACCATCAAATTGTAAAATATGCCAACAATAACCTTATAAAAATATTATTTGGGATTAAATTCAGATACAATCTGAATAATGTAGAAAAAAATAATGATTTGAGGTGTTGTGTGGCTGAGTCAGTTAAGTGTTAGACTTCAGCTCAGGTCATGATCTCACCATTTGAGGGTTGGAGTCCCCCATCAGGCTCTGTGCTGACAGCTCAGAGACTGGAGCCTGCCTCAGATTGTGTCTTCCTGTCTCTTTGCCCCTCCGCCTTTCATGCTCTCTCTCCCTGTCAAAAAATAAGCTGTAAAGTAGATAAAAATTAAAAGAAAAAGAAGAAAAATGATTCTTTTTTCCTTATGATAAAGTTTTTTTTCAGTTTTGAGTATAAAAATTTTTCATTGTATTCATCTGATAGTAGAGAGTGAAGGGGCGCCAGGGTGGCTCAGTTGGTTAAGCATCCGAGTTCTGCTCAGGTCATCATCTCACCATTCGTGGGTTCGAGCCCCGCGTCGGGCTCTATGCTGACAGCTAGCTCAGACCTGGAGCCTATTTCAGATTCTGTACCTCCCGCTCTCTCTGACCCTTCCCTGCTCACGCTGTCTCTCTCTCTCTTAGAAATAAATAAAATATTAAAGATTAAAAATAAGAAAGTGGAATGATTTTACTTTCACTCCTTACCTTTCAGCAGTATCTTCAAAGGCTAATGAGTGCCTTCTTCCAAAGACGTTCATGGAAACTTCTTTTCAAAATGTGTCAGTGGATATATATCAACATAGTGCCCTTGAGAATGGACACTTAGTGATAGATTGGGACAAGGTTGGGAAGACTGATTGCCATCAAAGACATCTGGGGACTCCTTTTCCAGAGAAGCATTATGAAGAAAATGAACACGAAGAGGTTTTTATTCAAAGCACCAACCTTATTGCACATAAGAGGATACATTTGGTAGAGAAACACCGTAAATATAATGAATGTGGGCAAATTCCCAACATATCCTCCAATGTTGGGGACCATCAGAGGATTCATGTGGGAAAAAATGCATGTACATGCAATGAACCTGGGTACATGCTTAGTCAGTCATCAAGACTGCATATAAATAAGACAATCCATACTGGACAGAAAGGTTACATTTCCCAGGAGGGTGGCAGAGTCTTCAGCTGGCACTCAGCACAAATTCAACATCAGCGAGCGCATCCTGGAGACAACCCTTACAAATGTGAAGAATGTGGTAAACCTTACAAATGTGAAGAAAGTGGTAAAACTTTGATTGATGTCTCATCAGTAAATGGACATAGTCCAATCCTTACTGGAGAGGAATCTGACATTCATAAAAAACGTGGGACGGCCTTTACCCAACACTCACCTCTTACCGAACATCACAGAACTCAAACTGGAGGGAAACCTTACCAATGTAAAGAATGTGGCAAGTCCTTTAACCGGCCTTCTGTCCTTAATAAACATCACAGAATCCATACTGGAGAGAGACGTTACCAATGCAAAGAATGTGGCAAGGCCTTTAACGATTCCTCCAACCTTCTTCGACATCACAGAATCCATACTGGAGACAGACCTTACCAATGTAAAGAATGTGGTATGGCCTTTAATGAATCCTCAACCCTTCATGTGCATCACAGAATCCATACTGGAGAGAGACCTTACCAATGTAAAGAATGTGGAAAGGCCTTTAACTGGTCCTCAGCTCTTAATCAACATCACAGAATCCATACTGGAGAGAAACCTTACCAATGTAAAGAATGTGGAAAGGCCTTTAATTCCAGGTCATACCTATACATACATCACAGAATCCATACTGGTGAGAAACCTCACCAATGTAACGAATGTGGCAAGGCCTTTCTCCGACACTCACACCTTATTAGACATCACAGAATTCATACTAGATTGAAACTTTACAAATGTGAAGAATATGGCCAGATTATTAACTGACGTTTATACCTTAGTCGACAGCACTGAATTCATACTTGACAGAAACCTTGATAGAAACGAATGTAGAGAATGTAGTTAGGTCTTTCATCAGTCTTCAATCAAAATTTATTCATGATCTCAGAATTCATACTGGAGCAAATCATTCAAATTTAAGGAATGTGAGAAACGTTTTNCATCACAGAATCCATACTGGTGAGAAACCTCACCAATGTAACGAATGTGGCAAGGCCTTTCTCCGACACTCACACCTTATTAGACATCACAGAATTCATACTAGATTGAAACTTTACAAATGTGAAGAATATGGCCAGATTATTAACTGACGTTTATACCTTAGTCGACAGCACTGAATTCATACTTGACAGAAACCTTGATAGAAACGAATGTAGAGAATGTAGTTAGGTCTTTCATCAGTCTTCAATCAAAATTTATTCATGATCTCAGAATTCATACTGGAGCAAATCATTCAAATTTAAGGAATGTGAGAAACGTTTTGTGGACTGTTCACCCCTTACTCACATAGGAAAATGTATCCTGGTGAATAACCACTGAATACTAAAGAGTGTGGCCAAGCTTTGAAGCAATGCTAAATGCTGACTCCTGATCAGAGACTGAATACTGGGAAGGATTTTTCAAATATAAGGACTTTGGGAAGTCTGTTCATCAGAGGTGAAGCTTCATTCTACATCGCAGAATTCATATTGAAGAAAAAAGTTAAACTGTAAAGAAAGTGTAAACCCTTTATGACTGCTCAACCTTACTTGGCATCACAGACTTTATGGTGAGGAGAAACATTACAAAGGTAAAGAATGTGTCCATCCGATAGCTGGACCTCACGACTTGCTCCATATCATAGCTAACTTACAGGATAGAAAGTAACATGTACCGAAAAAAAAAAAAGCAGTGCTTATAAGTGCAATTTGATCCTTATCAATATCCAAAAGTTCACATGAGATTTATATTGTACAGACATAATGAATGAGGAAAGGCCTTCAATTAAACATACGCTTTAGCAAACCCCAGACAGTGCATGAAAAAAAGGTCACTTGAAGGATATAAATATTTGGAAAAATATTGAACTGAACATCAGATGTCAATTAAGTGTTACCGAATCCACAGCAGAAAGTAGTACATCAGACTGTATTCAGACATTCATCAATATACTGATGATAAGGACTAATACAATGTTAAACACAATGGATATTCTATTTGCCTCAAGAGATTAATTGGATCAATCTTTTAAATGCTTTTTATTTTTGAGAGACTGAAGGATACGGGAATGGGGAGAGAGAGTGGGAGGCAGAGTCCAAAATAGGCTCTTGGCTCTGAACTGTCAGCATAGAGCCCGACATGGGCTTGAACTCACGAACTGCAAGCTCACTACCTGCACCAAAGGTTCATGCTTAACCAACTGAACAACTCAGGTGACCCTCAATAGATCAATTATTGCATAGGTATCATTAAGTTCAGTCTGTGCTCTGCTTTTTGTCACATCAACCTTCTCTGACATTTGTGACTAGAATATATTAGTGTATTTCTCTTCTCAAATTACTTCCAAAATGCATCTATTCTGAGAGGCTTTGGAAAATTATGTGGCTGATTATTGGTGCATCAAAGATATGACATGCCTTTCTTTGTTAGGTATGACTCATGCCTCGTTCTCTATGGAAGACGAAGGACAACATAATACCCCGTATACAGAGAAAATCTACATGGAGATGGTGTGGGGAAGAATATTGATGCAAGTTCTCATGAAATGGTATTCCAAACATCATTCTTTTACCTGTATTAAAGCTAAAAATCTTGTTCAATATTAGAAATAAAATAATTTCCCAGCTTGTCTTTCAGGAAAAAAAAAAAGGGGGAAATTCAGTGAAACACTGGTATATCTTCACAACAGCAAGAGTTAGAGAATATCAGTTGATGGAGTTGAAATGACATGCTCAGAGAGATTCAAAAGGGCATAAGTAACTCTTCCCCAAAATAGCATACAATTATAAATACACACTTTTCACCTATGACCTCAGGCCTGGAAGTCTGTATTCCCACATTTTATCAACAATTACTTTCTGATGGCTTGCATTCCAGATATTCAACCATGCTAATAGGATGGACTGGACATGCATAACTTGGTCTATGTGTTATCTTAATACATTTAATTAATAAAACAATGGTTTTTAATGTGTTTCCATGGATTCTACAGCGTGCAGTGTTATCTCATCACCAATGTTAACCTATCTCATGTGATTAAATACTGTAGGAAAGGGATGGAAAGAAATTATGAAGATCCTTTTCCAGTGTAAGGTGGGACCCTGATGTGGCTCCCTTTTCGGAACTGCAGAGTTACAGGCAGCGCTTGGTCGCATCATCTGATGAATAAAAGTCATAGAGATAAGGACTTGGCAAGCGTGGTGGGATTCTGAGGATGAGGGAAGTTCCATTTCATCTTCATGATTTAACTGAATTCCTGTTTGTTACTGAGAACCAGATGCTGTAAGATGACAATGATTCCTGTGATGCCCAGGTCTTGATCAGTGGCAGTTATGGAGGAGGGTATATCAGATGATGTAATCTTTGTGGGCATTGCTGTCAAATGTCACAGGTTACAGAAGATATTGGAGATGATGCTCAAAGGTCCTGGATATAGTGGGATAGTTTCAGAGACAGGGACCCTATGAGATTTTTTATAAACACCTATTTGACCAAGGGATACAGAAATGCTCATGCATAGGAGCACATGTACCCCAATGTTCATAGCAGCACTCTCAACAAAAGCTAAAACATGGAAAGAGCCTGAGTGTCCATCAACGGACGAATGGATCAAGAAGATGTGGTTTATCTATACGATGGAATACTACATGGCAATGAGAAACAATGAAATCTGGCTATGTGGAGCAACATGGATGGACCTTGAGGGTGTTATACTGAGCGAAATAAGTCAGGCAGAGAAGAACAAATATCGTATGTTTGCACGAATAGGAGAATTAGGAGGAACTTAACTGAGGACCATGGGAGAGAAGAAGGGGGGAAATGGTGGGGGAAAGGGAGAGAGCAAACCATGAGAGACTCTTGAATGCTGAGAACAAACTGAGGACTAATGGACGTGGGGGGGGAGGGGGGAGATGGGCACAGATGAGGGCACTTGTGGGGATGAGCACTGGGTATTATATGGAAACCAACTTGACAATAAACTATTCGTAAAAACAAACAATTTATCCTATTATAGAAAATTTAAAAAAATCAAAGAAAAAAAAAAGAAACACCTATTTGACCTGTTTTCATTCTCTGAAGCAGGGGCTATAGACAATCTACAAAGCTACTTAGGAAGCAGGGAGTTTTAAAAGGGGGAGTCCCCGAACTCCTGAGCATTGGCATTCAGGGGAAGCAGTGGTACAGTGCTGAATCATTCTCCATATGACCTCAAGACTTGCCGGCAACAAAAAGGCCACTTTTCTACCATGGTTAAACTTGAAATTCTAGGAACATTGGGTTCCTTGTTTCCCCAGCATCATTGATGTTGAAATCCCAAAGAAGCAACCATTAGTCAAGCCATAAGCTAAAGAGCATAGGTCAGTGTGTTAGATGTATGTACCCATGACAGTATTTGGAACAGGTATAGTCTGAGAAAGTCTGTATTTGGAAAGTAACATAGATACATCATTAAGGCAGTGTTTATGGAGCTTTAACTCTGCACACACACAGCTTTTACTCACAAGATGCTGTGCTGGGTACCTCAGAAAGGTGTATGTGAGTTAGTCTTCTCATACTTTAGGACCTGTAAATGGGTGTCCAGTATTTCCCCCAGAATACACATAGTATGTCCTGCCTTTCTGTTTCTTTTTCTCCCATAACATTGATTGTATAAAAGAGGAGCCATATATGGTTTAGAAGAATATATGAAAGCATGAACTGGAACCTCAGAGGAAGTTCTAATTGTTGACTAAGAAGCACATTAGCATGTGACAAACAGAATAAATTAAATATCTAATAGTATATGATTGGATTCTCCAGAAACACAAGAAAACTGCATAGGAAAAGTATATATGTCTTTGAAGAGGAGAGATGGAGGAGGAGAATGAAGTGGGGAGAGAAAAGAAGGAAGGAAGAAGGGGAGGAGAGAACAGAAGTCTGGGGCCTCCAAGGGAAAGCATGTAATTCACAGAAAGATGAAAAGTAAGCATTTGATAAGCAATTATTTTCTGGGCCGCTCTAAAAACAGTAGGACATAGAAAACTTTGTTCACATGGCACTTCCAGGGCTCCTCCCTGTTGGTCATATCTAGCTTGTATCACAATGTAGTCTGTGTTGTGAGTGCTCTCATCCTGGGCAGCTTTTCTATGTATATTAATTTTTAAAGAGGGAGGTGAAAAGTAAACATTTTTCCTGAATCTACTTAATTTTGTTTGCTTATTAATGTTAAATGATCTTCCTGCCAAAGTGGCCCATCAGAGAAGAGCCTGGGTGTGACTCACAAACTGGAGGAGACTGTGTTCCGTTTTGGTTCAGGTCATGACCTTGTGGTTCATGAGTTCGAGCCCCGTATTGGGCTCAGATGCTTATGTTGTGTAACCTGCTTGGGATTCGTCCTCTGTCTCAGCTCCTCTCCCACTCAAGCTTTCTCTCTTTTGCAAAATAAAAAAACTTCAAGAAAAACGTAAAATCAAGATTACAGGCTAACGTTACAAGCTAAATCTTAAAGACTACTGACTTGGCTAGAGGGGGATGGGAGTGTTTTCATATAACAACAACAAAAATGTCCCTAGCTCTCCTGGGTGGCTCAGGTTGTTAAGTGTCCAACTTCAGCTCAGGTCATGATCTCATGGTTCCTGAGTTGCAGCCTCGCCTCAGGCTCTGTGTTGACAGCTCAGAGCCTGGAGTCAGCTTCAGATTCTGTGTCTCCCTGTCTCTGTTCATCCCCTGCTCACAGTGTCTCTCTGTGTCTCAAAATAAAATAAATAATAATAAAAGGACTCTAGGTTTTCTTGTGTTGCTGTAAATAGAAGGGTGTCCTTCTGTGAGCCTGATATATATACTAAGAAAAAATCAGATGGGGAAACTATCATACGGGTGCAGTAGAGACATGGTATGTGCTCTTGAAGAAAATGGACCTGGCCTTGGATTGCATTCTGTGGTGTAGTGATCTCTGACGTGCACTAGGAGAAAACAGTCCCCATCCCAGAGCACTTTGGAAAGAGGGTTTATTGCCTCCCCAACGACTAAAGACCCTGCCGCTGCCAGCCAAAGTTGTTTCAGCAACACAGTGGGGTTCTCCTCTCCAGAGGTGGAGTGCAGATCCAGATCCAGGCCCCACCGGATCCTTTAAGAGATCAACGTTTGAATCCCAGCCAAGTGCTAAGGAGAAACTATAGGAGAATTGTGGCTCAGGTCTACGTGACTGCCCTCTCTGTTCTTTGAGCACTGTCTGTACGATCTGGGTTGAAAGCCCAAGTAGCTGGAGGAGAGCTTGGAGTGCCACCATTTCCCCCCCAACATCAACACAATGGGACTTCAGAGAGCAGCACATCAGGCCCCTGGTGGAGGCAGGACACGCTTGCACCAAACCCTTCAGCTCTGTGCCTGACCACTGACTGCTTACTGGAAAGACTCACAGCCCCAGCATAGCCAGACTCTCATCTCCACCAGCACAGCCACCAGATCCATGCACCAACAGACTACTTTTTTTCCCCCTCCTTTTTTCCGTTCTTCTTTCCTCCCTCTTTTTTCTTTCCTTTTGGAATCTGGTTCAGAGTTTCTTCTTTATTTTTTCCCCATATATACGTATGTATTTGATCAGGCTTTTTAAAATTATATTCTTTTTCCATCATTTGATTTTCTTCTTATTTTTATTTTGTTTTCTTCCTTTCTGTTTTCTTGGAATCAGCCTTATAGATTTTTGACTCTCGGTTTGATTCCTCCCTTTTTTTTCCCTCTTTATATGAATTGTGACTTTCAACACTCTTCTTTTTGTTTCTCAGTGGTCCTTTAACAAACCAATCAAGGACACCTAGTTGAGGTCCAAACTCTCCTCTTCTACACCAAAGAGGAGATGTGCAGAGAACGGACCAGGGGGATAGAGCAGCCAAAATGCAACAACAGACTGCACCAACCATATGCCAGAAGCATTCTTATAGTGCCAGGCACTGGACAGTCTACAATCCCTTATTAATATAACAGTACTCTCAGGCCCAGGCACATAAGATGCTGTTAGAACATGCAAAAGACAGAAACGTAGCCCCAGTGACAATCTAGAGGAATTCTCCCCAAAACAAAGGTCAAAAAGAAATCATAGCCAGGGAAAGCTCAAGGCAGATATAAATGATCTATTTGATGAAGAATTCACAACAACAGTAACAAGACTAAGAGCTGGGCTTGAGAACCACCTAGAAGACACCAGAGAAATCCTTGCTGCAGAGACCAAAGACCTAAGAACTAGTCAGGATGCACTGAAAATAGTATAACTGGGATGAAGAGTAAACTAGATACAATGACAGCAAGGATGGAGACAGCAGGGGAGAGAAAGGGTGAAATAGGAAACACAGTTTTGCAAAACGATGAAGCTGAAAAAGAGAGGGAAACAAAATTACTCAATCATGAGGGAATTTGTAAAGAACTAAGTGATTTTATGAAATAAAACATTATCCTTATCATAGGAATCCCAGAAGGAGTTGGAGAACAAGGGACAGAAGGTGTGTTTGAACACATTCCAGGGAAGAACTTCCACCATCGAGGTAAGGAAACAGGCATCCAAGTCAAAGGGGTACAGGGAACTACCTTCAAAGTGAAGAAAAGCAGGTCAACACCACAATATAACCCTGCGAAAGTTGCAAAATACAAAGATAAAGTAAGAATCCTGAAAGCAGCTATGGACAAAATGTCCTTAAACCACAAGAGTAGTCACATAAGTTTATTAGAAGTGTCCCCGGAGGGGCGCCTGGGTGGCTCAGTCGGTTAAGCATCTGACTTAAGCATCCGACTTCGGCTCAGGTCATGATCTCACGGTTTGTGGGTTCGAGTCCCATGTTGGGCTCTGCTGACAGCTAGCTCAGAGCCGGGAGCCTGTTTCAGATTCTGTGTCTCCTTCTCTCTCTGACCCTCCCCTGTTCACGCTGTCTCTCTCTCTCTTCAGAAATAAATAAAAGTTTAAAAAAAAAAAAAAAAAGAAGTGTCCCCTGAAGTCTGTCAGGCCAGAAGGCAGTGACAGGACATACTCAATGTGTTTATTAGGAAAAATATGCAGCCACAATTCCTTTTCGAAGCAAGGATGTCATTCAGAATAGAAGAAGAGATGCAGACTTTCCCAGATAAACGAAAACTAAGGGAGTAAGTGACACTGGGGCACCTGGGTGGCTCATTCAGTTAAGAGTCCGCCTTTGGCTCAGGTCATGATGTCATGGTGTGTGAGTTGAAGTGCCACATCAGGCAGTGTGTGGACAGCTCAGAACCTGGAGCCTGCTTCAGATTCTGTGTTGCCTTCTCTCTCTACCCCTCCCCCACCTGTACCCTGTCTCCCTCAAAGAAGAAAAGAAAGGAAAAAGAAAGCTAATGAAGACTAATGCAGCCCTAAAAGGAATTCTAAGTGGGGCTCTGTTAGTGGAAAGCAGTAATGGCTATAACGGACTGGAGAACATCAGCAGAAACACAAAATCTCCAGATATCTCAATGGCACTACATTTACATCTTTCAGATCACTCTGATTTTCAGTGCACTAAATGCCCCAATCAAAAGACATAGGGTATCAGAATGGATTAAAACAGTAACAACAACAACAACACTAAACAAAAACAATCCAAAAACAAGATCCCTCAATAAACTGCCTTGAAGAGACTCATTTTAGACCTGAGTACACTTGCAGATTTGAAAGTGAGGGGATGGGGAACCTTCGGTCAAGCTAATACATGTCAAAACAAATCTGATATATCTATAGTTTTATAAGAAAATTAGATTCAATATTTCCTTTGCATTTTTGAGATCAAGCAGAGCGTGAGCAGGAGAGGGGCAGAGAGAGAGAGCAGAAGACAGAATCCAAAGTAGGCACCAGGCTATGAGCTGTCAGCACAGAGCCCGACACGGAGCTCAATCTCACAGACACAAGATCATGCTTGAGCCAAAGTCGGACACTCAGCCGACTCAGCCACTCAGGTGTCCCAGGAAAACTAGATGTTAAAACAAAGCCTGTAACAAGGAATGAAGAAGGGCATTGTATAATAATCCAAATGACTCTCCATTAAGAAGAGTTAACAATTGTAAATATTTAGGCCCCCACATCAGGACCACACAAACATATAAATCCATAACAAACATAAGCAAACTTATTGAACACAATACCATAATTGCAGGAGACCTTATTACTCTCTTCACTGCAATGAACAGATCATGGAAGCAGAAAATCAATAAGGGAACAATAGGTCTCAATGACACACTTGCACCAAATGGACTTAACAGAGATGTTGAGAACATTTCATCTTAAAGGAACAGAATACACATTCTTCCCATGTACACATGGAACATTCTCTACAATAGATGATACATGGGATCACAAATCTGTCCTCCACAGGTATAAAAAATGAGTTCATACGGTAAATATTTTCAGACCACAACACTATGAAACATGAAATCAACCACAAGAAGAAAATTGGAAAGCCCTCAAATACACAGAGGTTATAGAACAGCCTACTAAAGAAGGAAATGAATGGGTTGACCAGGAAATTAATGGAATTTGAAAATACATAGAATCAAATGCAAATGAACACAAGACCGTCCAAACCCTTTGGGATGCAGCAAAGGCAATCCTGAGAGGAAAATGCTTCGCAACTTGGGCCGCTCTCCAAAATCAAGAGATGTCCCAACTACATAGCATAATGTCATACCTACAGAAGTTAGAAAAGCAGCAACAAAGAAGGCTCAGAGCCAGCTGAAGAAGGGAAATAATAAGGATTAGACATATTTAAATAATATGGATTCCAAAGGAAACAGTAGAGTAGGTCAACGAATCTGAGAGCGGTGTCTTTGAAAGAATAAACAAAATGGATAAATCCCTAGCCAGACTTCCCAGAAAGAAAACCAAGAGGACCTAAATAGATGAAAGTAGGAACGCAAGAGGTGAGATCACAACCAACGCCACAGGAGTACAAACGCTTATAAGAGAATGCGATGAAAATTATATGAACAAACTGGACAATCTGGTAGAAAGGGACAAATTCCTCGAAACAAATGACAAAAACTCAAACAGGAAAAAGGAGTGCATTTGAACACCACCATTACCAGCCAAGAAACTGAATTGGTTTTAAACATCCCACTACAAAGAATCCTGAGCCAGATGATTTCACAGGGGAATTCTAAGAGACATTTTAAAGAGCGTACATTCCACGTTTCCTTAAAGTATTCCAAGAAACAGAAAAGGAAGGAAAGCTTCCAAACGCATTCTGTGAAGCTAGCATTCCCTTGATTATAACGTCAGACAAAGACCTATCTACAAAGGAGGCCAATATCCTTGAGGATCCTGGATTCAGAAATACTCAACAAGATATTAGCAAATGGAGTTCAACACTACATGAAAAGAATAATTTGGGCACCTGAGTGGCTCAGTTACTTGGCTGTCAGACTCTCTATTTTGGCTCAGGTCATAATCTCACAGTTCATGAGTTCTAGCCCTATGTTGAGTCTACAGTGAGACCCTGGACCCTATTTGAGATTTCTTCTCCCTCTTTCTCTGCCCCTACCTCCTAGTGCTGTCTTCCTCTGTGTCTTTATCTCTCTCAAAATAAACATTGAAGAGGAAATAATAATTCACCATGATCAAGTGGGGCTTATTTCTGGGCTGCACATATCGTTCCCTATACGGATATCACTGTGATAAACTACATGGGGGAGAGGGTTGCACTGTATGAGATTTAATAGGGGCACATCAGTCCACCTCACATTACTGATGTTGTACCAGATATTGTGTATATCTCTAGTCAACCAGTACGAATTAATCACCTTCATCTAGACCTAGGGAAGTCATGGTATCTGAGTGTGGTCCCCAGAATCTGTTTTTAATGGGAACCTCAAGTGATTTGTGTTACATGAAATTTTGACAAACAATGTTGTTATTCTCAGCTTTGCCTTCTCTTTGGCATCCCCTGTATAGTTTTTTGAGCTACCATCTCTAGTGTCTCAATCGCAAGGATTCTGACACTTAGGACTTGATGGGGCCCAACATCAATCAGGTCTTCAGGAAGTGGCCAACGACTCCACGGATGAGGCCAAGGTAAACACTGAGGCTCCCAGTATATTTCTGAGGATAGACTAGTGGCTCTCGTCAATGGGTAGCCTCTACGTATATCTCCTCTACGTATATCTCCAGGCAACCGGTACACCCATAAGTGGGACAGGAGTAAATCACACTGGGGCCTCCAGTTAGCAACTCCCTCTGTGTACAGATTTTCTCATGTTCACAAAAAGAACAGAAAACCAGTCTGGTCAAATTGACCCTAACTGGCCATGGAAGCCTTTTCAATTTTACTGTGAATGTCATGGAAGAATTTGGAACAGAGGGGAAGTCAAAAAGGATGGAGGAGTATAGGAAGAGTGAGACAGGAGAGGTACCTCTGTGACCACCAGCTAAATACACCTAGGCTTCTAGAATCATTCCATTCAAGCTGAACTTCCCAAAGATTCCCATGTTTTAAGATTGAGTTTTCTGCTTTGACTTTGGTCCCTCGCTCTGTCATCTGCTTCATTCATTCCCACTTACCTGGGTGTGTGTTTGCTCTCTCCTTCCTCTTCATGTGCCAGGGCTCTGTCCTTTTCTAAAGAACCTGACCCGATCTACATTAAGGACAGCAAGACCTATTGATAGCAAAATTATACACGACCGTGGCTGGAGAATCTACAATTTCAGATCCAGCATTGTGCTCAGTAGAAAGCAGGACACATTGCAGAAGGATGTAGAGAAATCTATTTCCAAATGTTGCTTCCTTTTGGCCTCCATAGAACACTTTGTAAGACTTTTCAATATGCAGCTCCCTGAACTCTACTTCCAAGTACTATTGAATCAAAAATAAGGAATAGGTATCAGATTTGAAACTGTGGGTAATAGTATCCTATGCCATTTGGTTTCTAGAATTATCACTAATTCACAGGGAAGGCAACAGACTACCTCACGGAAGGGGCAGATTAAGGTTTAGATAAAACATCATGAATATTTCCTTACACCAACAAATGCCTGATGATTTCCTTGAAATGATATCATTAATGCCAAGTTACATTACAGAATTTTAAGATCATGAACATATAGTATTTATATTTTACTGGTTTCCTTTTGCTGAAAATTTAAAACAGTAAAAATGGAGAATATATCTTTTACACAGTAGAAAATAAAACTGCAACTTAGAAGGTCCAGAACTAGTATAAAACTTTTATTTGCAAAGACCAGAATCGCCGGTCAATGAGGAAAGAGAGTTTATTTCTGGGGGAATCTGTCAGAGACACCCTGATCCACTTTACAATGTTAATATCAGTTGTAATGAGACAAATTGTTATAAGTGGCCTTGTACATGTAAAAGGACTCATCATTGTTGTGATAGTTTCCAAAGGATGTAAAAAAGCAAAAACCCCTACAAATCATAATAGAATATCAATCATGAAAATAGAGAGGGTTTTGGCAATATTCCAGCCTCAGATTCCACCCATGTCCTATATTGTTCAATGTACTTTTTATTACAAAATTTAATGTTTATTATTTTTGAGGGGGGGGGAGAGACACACAAGAGAAAGCAGAAGGAGAGGAATGGGAGAGAGAGAGATGGAGAACCTGCATCTGAAACAGGCACAAAGTTTTGTGCTGTCATCAGAGAGCCTAACATAGCGCTCAAACCCCTGAACCATGATATCTCATGAGCTGAAGTTAGTTGCTTAACCGACTGAGCCACCCACACACCCCTTCAATGTATGTAAAATAGGAAGTCTTTGAAACAATCTAGATAGCAAGGCTCTTATTCAGAATTCTGTCTTATTAAGGACCAAATAGCCAACTGATTTCTTTCTTCATGTTCTTTTTGTTTTAAGCTCATTTAATCTGATCAAGAGAGAAAGTGTACAGGGGAGGGGAAAAAGAGAGGATGAGAGTATGCTGTTGGGAGCCATTCTTAGCCCAGTCGTCAAGAACGCTCCTGGTGAGGTTAAAGCAAGTTTGCATGGTCTCTTGCCATCAGATGACAACTGATATCCACCCCCACTCAATTAGTTCTGCTTGAGCACCGACCCCAAAGGTACTTTCTTGATCAGTATCGTGAGTGACTTGTCCCCTTATTATGGCCCTGGTATGATGATTGCACCTTCTGTAGGAACTTACTGTGGGAATGTTTTCTTTTATGATTATGGGAACAGACATCGTGTCTCTAGCACGTCCCTTTTTCCTTGGTACTTCCCTTGAGCTACGAACAGGCTAATGACCCTTGCTCATCAAAAATTGGCCTTTACGTGTACAATTCTGTTTCTACCGTTGCAATAGTCCAAGATGTTCATACAGCTCAACATGTAAATCAGCTAACCAAAAATGTTTCTCATGCCCTAGCTATTCAAGAAATCATAGACAAAAAACTAGACACAAAGGTAAATGCACTCGAAGAGGCTCTTCTATGTACTGGAAATGAGGTAAACTCTTTAAAGGTACAGTTGGCTCCCCGGTGCCATAAGGAATATAAGTGGACAATTAAGTCTTGCCTGGAGACAAAGAGCCTAACTTTGAGAGAAGGAATAGATTAGGGCAGAACATCAGTTACTACATATACCTTCGCTAACTGGTGATGTATAGCAGTCCCTTCCCTAAGGCCTCCATTCCACAAACACCTTCCCTTACCCTGGCAGCTGTGATGAGGATGGACAAGAGTATCTACAATTTAACCTATGACTTAATCTTAGTGTTATTAAAATGTGAATTGTATCCTGTTTTTCCACTAAGAACACCCTGTTATTTTCTTAGTGACTCTACCTCACTATAATTGGGGCAGTTCTGCAAGAACTTCTGGAAAACCTGTTTCTGTACATTTTCCAGAATATCTCATCACAGAGAACTCTCCATTGTAAAAGTTCCATTTTCTGATGCCATGTTAATGTTTGACCTATAAACAAAGACACCAAAACCGACAGGGAATAGATGCCTGTCTGGTGACCAGAGAGATTCTTGTGGCTCTCTCTCTCTCTTGCTGACACCGTCCACACTTCAGGGACCCCTGAACTGGCTGGAGCGGGCCTCTAGCAGTATTCCAGGCAAGCTCTGCTGACAGTGAGCACCCTGACACAGGGCTTGAACTCAAAACTGTGACATCATATAACGTGAGCTGAAATCAGAGTCCAACACTGAACTGACTGAAACAACCATGAGACCCTATTGTTTCATGCTCATCTAGGTTACACAGACTCATGTCACTTCAGACAAGACATAAGTATATTACCTTCACCTTTCCTGGGGTCCGCAACACATCCCCATATTTATCTGTCACCAAAGGGTTATTTTCAATAATCTGCAGGTCATGAATTCATGACAGAAATTCCTCATGCTGTATCGAAAACCTGGGCGTAGAGAATGGAGAGATGGCCCAGGGACTTAACTCCATGTCCTAGAGCAACGAATTGCCTGTCAGGAAAGGGATAAATACTAGTCCAAAACAAATTTGCTAGGCCGAACCAGCAGAGGTTGAGAAGTAAGGTTTGTAAGTTGTAAATGCACAGCATTTCAGTAGGAACTGAGGACACAGCCCCTAGCCACGTCAAGACTAAACTTACCTTAGAAGCAGACATTTCTTCCTCGTCGTTCTCCTCTCAAGTGCTTTTTGAGGTGATATTATGTGGAGAAATCACATCTGTAGGCCTTTTAAGGCCTCAGCGCAGCCTCTTCACCTCCTCTCATCACCTCAGAGGCAGAAAACTCCTGAAATGCACAAAAGGTCACCCTCTCAATGACTTTGTCACAGGGAAGATTCAGAAAAAAAAAAGAGCTCCTGCACGGCCACTTACATATGAGTTTCTCCTTCTAGGTTTCAGGTGTCCTTCCCTTCCACAGACAGCCACACATCCTGTCACAGCTCTGGGAGCCTTGGCTGCATCACCTGCCCCTTCGAAGTCCATGCCAATGAGACTGTTCTCGTCTCTTCATCTTAAAGCCGGACGCAGCCTCCCAAATACTTCTGCGGCTCCTTGTGCTTCACCCTGGCCTCACTTGAGAATCACCTGGAGCTCATGGTTACAGCAGCACGGAGCTCTCACTCTGACCAATAGACAGACTCCGGCAGAGGGTCCAGGTGATGCTGGTTCTTGAAACTCGCCATGGGATGTTTCTTGTAAACCCAGGCTGATAAGCAGTTCTGTGCTTTCAAGTTTTCATGTGCATATAAATCATGTGGTCCAGGACCCATAGAAGAGATGGTTATTCTGCAGGTTTGGAATCGGGTCTGTGTCTTGGCATCTTCCACCAGTTCCTTGTTAGTGCTGATGCTGCTCCCCCGCACCCGTGTTTAGTGACACTCCACGAGAGATGCAGCACAGCACACCTGTGCCCCCCACAGCCACCATCTGACTCAACACAAACAGCTCCTGATGAGTTCCCAGGGAGGAGTTGCCACCTCCTTTCCACTGTAGTGAGTTTACTGTTGGTTCCCAGCCAAGGCCACCATCACCATCCTGCAGGACCACATGCTTCCACCGCACTTTACAGTTTACTCACAGAAGACTCTAGAATGCACTAATGTTTGAACCAGTCTCCACTTGGAAAACAACGTGTAGAAATCAATGATTGCAATGTGGATTGAGCACTAATTTCTTGTTTCAAGGGAAGCAATGGTGTACCCTGTAGGGAACTTCACGTATATGAGGTGATTTAACCCCGATAATGTCCCGTGATTTGACCACTAGGTGTCCTACGATAACCATGAAGATGGAGATAGTGGGCCTGACCCATTTGCCATCTTCTCTTTACCTATGGATTGAAAAGGAACATTTGCATGCCACAGGAATGAAATATGGATGACTTGAAAAATACTGAAAGGAAGGTTAGATTCTAAGCTCAGGTACTTTACATTGTGATGTGTGCCTTTTTGAACAGGATACGAAAATGTTTTGAGTTTAAAAGTAAGTGCCAGTTTCCTGTACTTGGGACACTCTCATCAGCAATGTATGACCACTTTATTCTCCACACTTGAGGTCCCAGTTTTGTTTTTTACTCAAGTTTAATCATTTGAGAAGACAGGAATTGGTATTGCCATGTCGTTTCCCTGCTTTCTAGGAGTATGTTTGGAACATGTCATCTCGGGATAATATTATGTATGAAATAAAATAAGTATCATAGAATACATTATATGTCATAAATAATATATACCATACACAATATATCATATATCTATATAAATATACATTTCTATGTCTATCTAGCTATCATCTCTCTATCTATATAGATACAAAATTTAACCTCAAATGAAGAAGGTCATTCTTTCCTTTGGGACAGTACAGATGAACCTGGAGGATATCATACTAAGAGGAATAAGCCACCCCAAATGGCAAATACTATATTATTTCTATTATATCTGGAATCTAATTACATTGAGCTCCTGCAGCAGAGTAGAATTGTGATTGCCAGGAACTGAGAGGGCATAGTGAGGGAGTGGGTCAAATGGTACAAAATTTCAGGTATGCATGAAACTCTAGAGACCTAAAGGACAGGGTGGAGATACACATAACTATATGTGTTTCTCCCAGACATTTGCTAGGAGAGTGTATCTTTGATGTTCTCAACAAAAATAAAAAATCAAAACTCCTGGGGAGCCTGGTTTGGTTAAGCGTCCAATTTTAGCTCAGGTCATGATCTCACAGTCTATGGGTTTGAGTCTCTCCTTGGACTCTGTGCTGACAGCTCAGAGCCTGGAGCCTGCTTCGGATTCTGTGTTTCCCTGTCTCTCTGACCCTCCCCTGCTCACACTCTGTCTCCCCCTAAAATAAATAAAACATTAAAATTCAAAAAAAAATCAAAACTCCTAACTAAATGAGATATTGGGCATGTTAATTAGATTCTTATAATCATGTCAAAATATATACATATATTAATATTTTGTTACTTGAGCAACTACGGAATCTGCAGGAATGAAAAGCAGGATTCTGGGTGAAGACTCACAAAAAACAGGATTGAATTGGAAAGGTAGAAACGAAGGCGCTAATATATAGAGTCAGTCCTCTGCTCCCATTTATCTGCTTCTGGGTTTTTGGAATTGTGAGCACCAGCCCTGGGAGATGAAAGGAACAACGACTCAGAATCTCATCTCCTCTAATCTGGCCTAGGAAAGGAGGAGAGCCCAGAGCCAGGCCAGACCTGGACACAGTCTCAGGAGAGGGTGGATCTGGTTTGGGCAAGGGAGGGAGCTGTCTGCAAGGTTTTAAAGTACCTGCCTCCTGGGTTCTTCCGCTCTGTCCTAAGCCTGCCCAGAGAAATAGAACACCTAGAGTTCATATTATGTTATTCTATTTAGTCTCTTTCCTTTCTATTCCAAAAAGTAAAATAAACAGCAACTTCACATAAATAGAATTTCCTGGGACATTTATGTTAGAAAATTTGAATTCTTAATGAGAATGTAAAATAAATGCTACTACGACTGCTAAGTTTTTCTTCAGAAAAAGAACAACTCTTTAGTTCATGGATGACCCTCCAGAAGTGACACCAGATCTCACACCACAACACAGAAAGGAAAGTGGCCCAACAGCAGCCAAGTCCCCTGGCTCCCACCTCTTCGTCTCATTCTCTCTACAACCCTGAATTCAACAATGTACCCATTTGCTCTGTCCTTACAATTCCTGCCTGGTAGGAATCATGACTCCTTATCTGTTTTTCAAATAAGGAGATGCCATGCAAACAATCCGTTTCTATCTGTTTGCAACTCAGCAACATGCTCAGTGCTCTGAAAATAGTAGAAGGAGCTTGGATTGGGTCCCACCTGGGTACCAGGAAGGAAATTCCTTCTGTGGAATGAGGAGAGGACCCTGGATGAATCACTCCTCTTTCTCTGACTTAGAAACAGGTTCAGTGTAAACACAGCCTACAGGGGGCATCCTCAAGTATTCCAAAGAGGCTTTGTGGCTGCAGAGAGTGTCCCTCATGAGACTGACCAGATGGCCCCATAGGGATTCAGGTACCAGAACCCTTAGGCTGACTCTGCATCAGGTGGAGCATAGACCTGCCCTGGTGGAGCAGCATCCTTGATGCAGGGGTGATGTTTCCTGTCCCTGATCAGGGAATTCTAGCGTCAAATCGCCCACTTCACTTAACACAGGTTACAGGTTATAGGCCTAGAGCCTGCTCTGAGTTCTGTGTCTCCTCCTCTCTCTGCCTGCCCCTCCCCTGCTCATCCTCTATCTCTCCCCCTCAAAATAAGTAAACATTAAGAAATAAGAAATACATAATTTGATAACTACATTTCTAACCCACTAAAGCTTTCCATCTAAGAAATAGACACAACATGTACTGCACGATATAAATCCAGTCCTCAAACGTGTGTGCATCTGTCGACACCTTCATTCACAGTTTACCTTGTAGAAATAGAGAGTGCTTTCATTGGTTCCGTGAATCCTATGCCATCTTGGTACCTCAAAGGAAGAGAATATATAAAGTCTATAACTGTTAAAAATGGCCTTACTGGAGAAAGCAGGAATCTCACCGAAGCCAGAACCATTGATTTCAGCTCCTTCCTTTCATCTGAGGTACCACTCTGAACACTGCCTGTGTCCACTTGGTGACTGTGGCATTTATTGCAGGGGCTGCTGACATTCAGGGATGTGGCCATAGAATTCCCTCAGGAGGAGTGCGGGATGCCTGAGCCTCCCTCAGCAAGAACTGTACAGGGGTGTGTTGTTATAGAAATATGAACACCTCCTCTTCTTGGGTGAAGATGACTTTCTGTATCTAAGCTGACATGAGTTGCTTCCATGGTGAATTACAGGTAGAGAATTCACTAGATGGAATTGTCACTCAAAGGAAACTTTATTTGCAACAAGTAAGGTGATTGGGGGAACAACTTCCAAAGAGGACGATCCCAGAGCAGAGGTGAATAATTCCTTTTATTTAGGGCTGAACGAATATCTGAAAGGGGAGTTCTGTCATCCTATGCAGAGATGGATATAAGGCAGGTGGAAGCACATGTATCCTTAGGAAAGAAGCTTAAATGCATATCCTATGTTGTATTAATGAAGGGTGTGCTCCTCCGTGGGTGGTGATTTTAACATTATACTGAGGTCCTGGTAAGTGTCTGACAAGTCTTAGTCCGTCTTTAGGTGAACGTATCCTTGACCTACACTGGTCTATGCTGGCCAGAGCTCTTGTTATTTGAATTCAAAAGACACAGTTAACCCAAAGAGCCAAAGTAATGTAGAAAAAGAAGACCAGCGCTGGAGGCATCACTGTTGAAGACTTCAGATTGTATTACAAAGCTATCCTCATGAAGACAGTACAGTACTGGCACTAGAAAAGACCCACAGATTAGTGGAACAGAATAGAGAACCCAGAAATGGACCCACAAACCTATGGGCAATTAATCTTTGACAAAGCAGGAAAGAGTATCCAATGGAACAAGACAGTCTTTTCAGCAAAAGGTGCTGAGAAAACTGGACACCAACATGCAGAAGAATGAAACTGGACCATGTTCTTACACCATATGAACAAATAAGTTCAAAATGTGTGAAAGACCTAAATGTGAGACAGGAAGCCAACAAAATCCTAGATGTAAACATAGGCGACAACCTTTTTGACCTTGGCTACAGCAAATTCTTCCTACACATGTTTCTGGAGGTAAGGGAACTACAAACCAAAATGACTATTGGGTCCTCATCAAGATAAAAAGCTTCTGTACAGTAAAGAAAACCAACAACAAAGCTAATAGGCCACCGACGGAATGGAAGAAGATATTTACAAATGATAAATTAAATAAAGGGTTAGTATCTATAATATATAATGATGTTATCAAGGTCAATACTTAAGATGCAAAGAATCCAGTGACGAAATGGGCAGAAGACCCCAAGAGACACTTTTCCAAAGAAGGCTTCCAGATGGTTATCAGACCCAGGAAACGATGCTCAACATCGTTCATCATCAGGAAATACAAATCAATACCACAATGAGATATCACCTCACACCTGGTGACTAAAACTAACAACTGCAGAAACAACAGGTGTTGGCAAGGCCATGGATAAAGGGGGACCCTTTTCCACAGCTGGTGAAATGAAAACTGGGGCAGCCCCTCTGGAAAACAGCATAGACGATCTTCAACAGATTAAAAATAGTATTACTGTATGACCCTGCAATTGCACTACTAGTTATTTATCCAAAGAATACAAAAATGCTGATTTGTAGGGGCACTTGCACCCCAATGTTTATAGCAGCTCTATCAAGAATAGGCAAATGTTAGAAAGAGCCCAAATGTTCATCAAGAGTGAATAGACAAAGAAGAAATCTTAGAGATATACAATGGAATATTACTTGGCTATCAAAAAAAATGAAATCCTGCCCATTGCAACAATGTGTGTGGCACTAGAGTGTGTTATGCTAATTGTAATAAGTCAGTCAGAGAAGGACAAATATCATAGGATTTCACTCATATGTGGAATGTAAGAACCAAAACAGATGAACGTAGGTGAAGGGAAAGAAAAATAAGATACAAACAGAGAGGAAGGAAAACCACCAGAGACTCTTTAGGACATAGAACAAATCAGGGTGACTGAAGGGGAGGTGGGGGATAAGCTAATAGGGCATTGGACGTTAGTGTCTACACTTGTTGAGATGAGCACTGAGTGTCATATGTATGTGTAGAATCCCTGGGGTTTAGTCCTGAACCCAATACTACAGACTATGTAAAGTAACTGAATTTATTTTACTTTTGTAAGTTTGTTCCTCTATTTTAAGAGTGAGCAAGCAGGGAAGGAGGAGAGAGAGACAGAGAAAGAGATAGAGAGAAAGAATGAATCCCAAGCAGGTGCCATGCTGTCAGCACAGAGCCCAAAGTGAGGCTCACATTCACAAATCTGAGATCATGACTTGGGCTGAAACCAAGAGTCAGATGCGTAACCAGGTGAACCACTGAAGCAACTCAATTAGCTTAAATTAAAAAAAAAGAAATCAGGCCAAGAATATTCCCCAAAAGATATATGCACCCCTGAGTATTAATTGCAGCATTATTTACAATAACTTCAAAATGGAAGCAATCAGTGTCCATCAACAGATGAATGGAGAAAGAAGATGTGGCATATATATATATACATAAAGGAGTATTACTCAGCCATAAACACGTAGGAGTTGTTGTCTGTCCTCATTATTGCCTAAGTATTCATTTTGTAGAACATTCTGTGGGAGGCTTATGGAGGTGGAGAACCTATCCTTACATAAAGATATATTGGGGCGCCTAGGTGGCTCAGTTGGTCAAGGGTCTGACTTCGACTCAGGTCATGATCTCACAGTTTGTGGGCTTGAGCCCGTGTCGGCTCTGTGCTGACAGCTAGCTCAGAACCTGGAGCTTATTTCAGATTCTGTGTCTCCCTCTCTGACCCTCCCTGCTCATGTTGTCTCTCTCTCTCTCTCAGAAATAATTTAAAAAAAATTTTTTTAAAGTATATATACTGATATTCAATATATATTAACAGTGTATTAGTTTTCTTACTGCTCTACAATTTTCTGTTCCTATACCTACAGTATAGCACCGAATTCCTATCATTTGGAATGGGAGAAATTACATTTCAGCCAATAGTCATAAGTAAGTAGTTGTGTTTTAAATATGTTTTTTAAATTTATTTTTGACAAGTGGTTCTTAAGAAAATGTAACAATATTTCGAATAGTGCCTTATGACTATGATACTGTATGCCATTAAAACTTTTATGAGTTACTGGTTAGTGTATACACTAGTCTACCTTGAAGAATTTTTGATTGTACTAAGCTACCATAAAGCAATTATATTTCTGCATCCTCACTATCAATGCATAAACCATGATACCTCTCAATAAATATGAATTTCTGTCGCACCTGAGTAGCTCAGTCAGATAAGCATCTGACTTCAGCTGAGGTCATGATCTCGTGGTTGGTGGGTTGGATCCCTGCATTGGGCTCTAGAGTGACACAGTTTGCTTTGGATTCCGTGTCTCTGTCTCTGCCCCTCCCCCACTCAAAAATAGAGACACATTTAAAAAAATGTCTCGCTCAAAAAATAGGCATTTTTAAAAGTCTCTATTTCTAAAATGAATAAACTTTAAAACAAGAAATAAACATGAATCTCTGTTTCACAAAAACAAAGAAAAGGTTCACATTCTTTGAAGAAGAGGGAGGGTTGCTGGGGATCCTGGGGCTGACATTTTAAAACTCATTAACTTCCTGGCACAGGGGTGCAAATCCACACTTGGCGCTTTGTTACTTCCTTCGAGGAGTGTCTCCTGGAAGATTACTTTCTGTATGACTGGGATTCAGATCCCTATTGTAAGGGAAAGAACTGGGGATTTCTAGATGTTGAGATAAAAATCCTCATGATGTTTCATATCTTCAGCTTTACTGTCCCCTTCTTAAGGTACCATCATCCTTTACTGTAGATGAGTGACAACTCTATATGGGGTAACATTTAATGGTATTGGCTCCTCCTTACATTCTCATTTCCACTCCTTGTTATTTATGAAAACTACTTGCACGTGGAGGGTTTTTGAAAAATTTTAATGTATTTTTCTTTAAACAGGATCCTTTTATAACAAATATCTATGATTTATTCAGGATTTTGATTGTTAAAATTTCTCTGATTGTTCTTTGCGAATTCCGTTAATCATACTGCCTCTTGTATGATAGTATCCACAACAGCAATTAATTTTGTTTTCACTTTTTATTTATGTTTGAGGTTTGTGGATAACAATTTTCCAACTGAGTACATTTTAAAACAGTTAGGGTTTAATTCAAATAGGAAACAGCTATATGTCAGTTGCTAATAAATTACTTGCATTTTTGTCTGTATTAATATTACTCATACACGCTTTGCTCGTGATTTACTTTGTTTTTCTTGGTTAGTGTGCTCAGTGGTTGTTTTCTCCTGACTCTGATGTGTGGGAAATATTCCAGGTTTATGTCCGTGAGATGTGGGGCCAACGTGAGTGGGGACCTACAGGTAGGCGGTGAAGGTTAAAGTTGTCCTATCTAGGAGTCACTCGGGGCTGGGGTCTTTCTGGCCCAGGGCAGTCCCTGTGGCTTGAGCGGGTAGTTCCAGTTCCCCTCATGGGGCTTTGTCCACAGGGTCTCCCTCCTGAGCCAGGAGACAAGCTGGAAGGGACCCACTGGGAAAGTTTGAAGTCAACAGGGAGGCAGCCAAAGTGCTCTTTCTGGCCTTCAATTGTGTCACCCACAAGTGGCAGAACTGGGTCTGTCTGGGGCCACTGGAGGCAGGTGCTCTTGAACCCTTGGGTCCTGCTTACAAACTAATTACCACACTCTATCTAATGAACATATCCTTCACCTCCCAGAATTAATACATGTGTACGTTTGTGTGTTGTGACTATAGCATAGCATAACCTCTCCTAGCAAATTGTGGTTATTTTGTTTAATTAAGACAATTTTTAAATACTTTTTATTTCTGAGAGAGAGAGAGACAGAGTGAGAGCAGGGGAGGGGCAGGGAAAGAGGGAGACATAGAATCTGAATCAACCTCTGGCCTCTGAGCTGTCAGCACAGAGCCAGGCACAGGGACTCAAAAGCACAGACTGCGAGGTCATGATTTGAGCTGAAGTCGCATGCTCAACCCACTGACCCACCCAGGCACTTTACCCCTAGCAAATCCCACGTGTATAAGACACTAGTCTTAACTCTACTCACCAGGCTATAACATTTAGTGCCTACCCATCCTGCATCAGTAAACCTTTTACCATTTGATCCAATGTCTGAACATTTCCCTGTCCTTAGCCCCTGGCAACAATCATGCTAATCTTTATAGTTTTGTCTGTTTTAGATTCCACATATATGTGATTTTGATGAGGGCTTGAGGCAGGCTGAGGGGCAAAGCACAAGCTAGCACCCCCTCCCCAGGTGAGACGTGTAGGCTATTCCTTGGACATCCCAGGCTACCCCAAAACACGACGGGACAAACAAACGTTTAAACTGATAAGAGTGTCCACCACTTCCCAGAAAAAGGCAATCCCTTCCTAGTTTAAAGTCCAGGAACTCCCTACTGTCTCAATGTCAGCGCTTTGCTGTAGGTACATATAACCTGACCTTGACAACAGCTAGGTCTCCAGTGAGTCTGTAGCATGTGAAAGTCTCTTTAGAAAGTCCCACTTGGCTTCATCTCCCTGGACTCCATAAAAGGATCACCACTCCATCCCCACTACCCCAGTGCACCTCTTCCTGTGCATCGGTCCTGTCTCCCTGCTTTCACAAACTCACCTTTTTGCACGAAAGACACCCTCAAGATTTCTTTCTTAGTCATTGGCTCTGGACCCCACAAACTCTCCATCACCCCAGAATGTTGTCGATCATACAGTACATGTTTGTCTCTTTGTGGCTCATTTAACTTAACAAAATATCCTCTAGGATTCTTCTGTTGGTGGAAAGCAAAAGATTTCCTTCTTTTCATAGGCTTTTAGACAGAGAATGAATCAGATGAGGGATTTCTACTGGGGAAACAGGTAACACCAAAGGGGAACTTGTAAAAAAAAAAGAGTTGCCTGCCGGGCACTGCAAATATCTGTTTGCCCAACATTTACTCTTTCCTTTTTCCTGTGAATGTACTTCCCCCTCTTTGAAATTCTAATTCTCTACCCCTTCTCCTTGACTCACAAGTGCCACATAAGCATCATTTTCCTGACTCTGAACCTCATCTCGTTGATGTTCCTATAATGAAGGCTTTTTTCCCCCCACTTATGATTCTGTCTTACAATAGTTCAATTATTAGACCAGCCAAAGAATTGAGAACAGATGAAGCAAAGTGTCCCTCTCCTACACATTCATTCTGTCATTGAGAACTGACCTTGGTGCCTCAGATCCAAAAGAAACTGAAAAGAGAGAATGTGGGAGAAAGAGGAACAGTAGCTTTCCTGCTTTGCCAGGCTGAGGCAGGTTAGGGCCTTCAGAACTGCAAGGCCACCCAGAGGAAGGGCTGGGGGTTTGTAGGGAAATAAGGATCCACCCGGTTTGGACAGGAGTCCTTTGTGCTGCCAGCCTTGTTCATTTGGTGTCCTGGGTGGTACTGATTTCTTCATTAAAAAAAAAAAAAAAAGTTGAAGAGGACTGTCTTGAGTGGCTCAGTCTGCTCAGCGTCCCACTTCTGCTCAGGTCATCACGTCACAGTTCATGTGTTCCCGCCTTGCACTGGGCTCGCTGCCGTCTGCGTGGAGCCTGCTTGGGACCCTCTGTCCCCTCTCTCTGCTCTTCCCCTGCTCTTGGATCCTCTCTGTGTCTCTCGTGTCTATGTCAACAATAAATACACTTAAAAGTCTATTTTAAAAGGTTAAAATGGCATGAGCAGTTGCCCCAAATAGAAAATCAAGGTTACTTAGTTTACTCTCAACCCATGCGATGTTTAAATGCAGTCGTTTTGATTTTTGTTCAACCTTATACTTTTAAGCGATTTCAATTTTAGTCACCAGTAGTAAGACCACTTCGTACTATATTATGAACAACATCAATATTTACTAGAATTGCAACAAAACACACAGAAACACAAAAAAGTACCCCCCAAAAACACAGGGCAACATCAAATTTCACTGAAAACTTTGAAAATTCATACGGAATTTTCATATAATGCCGATGGGAGTATAAAAAAGTACATTCTAGGGGCGCTTGGGTGGCTCCGTTGGTTGGGCCCCCGACTTTGGCTCAGGTCATGATGTCGCAGTGGAGGAGTTGGAGCCCCGTGTCAGGCTCTGTGCTCACAGCTCAGCTGAGCCTGCTTCACCTTCTGTGTCTCCCTTTCTCTCTGTGCCTCCCCTGCGCATGGTCTCTCTGTCTCTCTCGCTCTTCCTCTCTCTTTCTCTGTCTCTTTCTCAGAAATAAACATTAATTTTTTTAAAGTACACTCTATTTGGAAAGCTATTTGGAAGTGACCTAGGAAAATAAACTTTCTTACTGAAGGGCAGCAGTTTGTCACCTCAAATTATGTCTCTTTGCATAAGGATTATTTTGATCTGACAAAGGAAAGCCTCTGAAACCCAGGACCAGTTTCCTTTGTAAGAGACATCTGCATGTACAAGGGAAAGTTCCATTTGGAAGGGTGGCTCCTGCTGTGGGGCAGAAAGAGGGAGAATGTGTAAATCTCCAGAAACTCTGATCAGTGGAGACAGCATGAATTTTCATCTGAGCAACGACCCAAGCCTTGGTTCCTGTGCTTTGCCTGGTCTCCTCCCCAAATGCTTCCCAACAGGATCACCTGTGGAGTTTCAAGAAGGTTCCTTGCTGCTGCCCTCCCCTTCAGCTTCCCTGAGGTGGGTGGGTGGGAACAGCAGTGTTGTTTAAGTGAGGTGCTCCCCGGGATTCTGGTACAAGGCCATTTACCTCAACACCAGGGATTCCTGGTCTCCCTTTTTCAAAGAATGAAATGGACACAAAATGAGCAACAGACAAAAGTCGATTAGAGTATGAGAGAGGGAGGTTGTAGGAAAGCCCTCTGTACAGAGAGGGGGGCATTGGAGGGTGAAAACCTGAGACAATAGGCAAGAATCTTTGTGTTATGAGGGTCAGGTGTCTCCCACCCTCGTTCCCTCCCCCTTGTTGCTTATCAAGTGTTACACTTACTGCCTTCATGACTTGTAGCTGCTGGGTTCTCCAGGGCTGATTGTCTCATTTCCATTGTATGGGGGGTGGTCTAAGGCCATACAGTTCCTTGTGGGTCTTAGGTTTTATGGTCTACTACTAATTTTTAGTTAGGTCTTTAGTCAAATTCCTGAGGGGAACCTGAGGGGCAGTAGGTGGTGACTCTCATTTTCTTAAGTGAAACCTTACACCTGAGGGGGTTTTGCTGGGATCAGACACTCCCAGCATTGTTCCAAAATGTGTTTTTTTTCCCCACCCAGGGACCTCAGGTCCTAATCTTTCCCTTTCTGCCTACTGAATCCTATTGTTTTGTATCCTAATTCTAAGTGAGGCCCAGGGTTAGGCAGGAAGGCTTCCCATTAATTTATGAGAGTTGAGAGGTGTCGGGGTGGCTCATTCGGTTAAGCATCTGACTTGGGGGTAGGTCGTGATCTCACGGCTTGTGGGTTCTAGTCCCATGTCAGGTTCTGTGCTGACAGCTAGGTCAGGGTCTGGAGCCTGTTTCAGATTCTGTCTGTCTTTCTCTCTCTCTGACCCTCCCCTGCTCACGTGTCTCTCTCAGAAATAAATCAAACATTTAAAAAGTCATAAAAAATCCATTATAATAAATGTTTTAAAAAATTATGAGAGTTGAGTGCAGGCTTTTCCTCAGGGAGAGGTAACAGGTCTCTTGTACAGTAGTTGGGGAGGGTCAAGTACAAGGTGCACATGTTTTCTACACTCAAGCCAAATTTTGGGTCTCGGAGGTAGGGGGAGGCCTCTGAAAACAGAGAAGGGAAACTCAGGGATCGGTCTCTAAGCAGGAGCTCACAGTTTGTGAATAGCTCCTGACACAAAGGACTAGGAATCTGGGCCTTCACTGCATTTCAAATTCCTGACTGCAGGCAAGCAGTTTATGGGGGAAGAGGCTGTGTCCCTGGCTTCACAGACATTTTCTCCTACTTCAGCTGGAATTTCCCCACAAAGATGTTCTGAGAAGGAAAAATAGACCCGAAGGTGAAAGAAGAAATGGCTAGTTCTCAGGTAAGTCTTGTGGGCCTGGCCGGAGGCCCTGTTGTTTTTGTCTGGGGAAATTCCATGCATGTAGGAATCACAGGGCACCTGGGTGACTCAGCCAGTTGAGCATCAGACTCTTACTTGAGTTTAGGCCATGATCCCGGGGACCTGTGTTCCAGCCTTGAGTCAGGGTTACGTTTCTCCCTCCCTTCCTCTGTCCCTCTTTCCTCAGTTTGCATTCTCTTCTCCCTCCCTCTCCTTCTCCCTCTCTGTTTCCCTCCTTCTCCCACCTTTGTCTCCCTCCCTCCCTTCCTCTGTCTCTCTCTGTCTCTGTCTCTCTAAAAGTGTGGTCGTATCTCCTCACTGAGGAAAGAAAATGCTGGAACAACCTGGCTATATGAACACCTGACAACATCCCTCTTGACCTTGTAATAAGAGACACTTGATGAAACTACTCGTTTGTGTGTTACCATGTATGGGAGACAAAGAGGTAAAAAATTATAAAAACTATGCCACGTGGTGTTCAGGGCTCAGTTCATTGGGTAGGAGCCCAACTGAGTGGTGCTGGCAGGTATAAAAGTATTTTGTTGTGGAAATCTGGTCTGGATCGCTGGTGGAAGAACCAGGGGACACTCGGAGATCTCGGAAGGGAGGGGGTTTATTTTACACCGGGGCCTCAGAGGAGATCATTCTCCAGAGGTCTGAGCCCAGAGCTTCAGCAGAGGGAGGAATTTACAGCCTGTAACTTCCGCATTCCTCGTTTCTGCTTGAGACAAGCAGTGTGGGAAGAAGAGCCCAGAGGAGGGAGCCTTTGATCAGGGACAGGTATTTCCTTATCATCCTGTCGGCCATTTTAGAAGAGATTTTTCCCTATCAGTTTCCTGCAAAGAAAAGCCTTGGTGTGAGAATCCTGGTACAAAAGAAATTTTTTTTAAAAAGCCAGTAATTTTGCTTTTAGTTATGATGGTTCTGCTTTATGTTTTCAACTAATTTTTACCTTCTCAGAAATGATACGGTAGGTGGTTAAACACTCCTCCCCTGTGTCCTGGAGACTCCTCTCCCTTCTCTTCAACCTGGCTTCCAGCAGGGCATCAACAGTTGTCACTTTCAGTTAAAGTCCTGCAAGTATTGAAAATATTCCCTTTGGGAAATACAAATCAAAACCACACTGAGATACCACCTCACGCCAGTCAGAGTGGCTAAAATGAGCAAATCAGAGAACTCTAGATGCTGGCGAGGATGTGGAGAAACGGGCACCCTCCTGCACTGTTGGTGGGAATGTAAACTGGTACAGCCCCTCTGGAAAACAGTGTGGAGGTTCCTCAGGAAACTAACAATAGAACTCCCCTATGACCCAGCAATAGCACTGCTAGGAATTTACCCAAGGGATTCAGTATTGCTGATGCATAGGAGCACATGTACCCCAATGTTCATAGCAGCACTCTCCACAATAGCTAAAACATGGAAAGAGCCTAAGTGTCCATCAACAGACGAATGGATCAAGAAGATGTGGTTTATCTATACCATGGAATACTACATGGCAATGAGAAACAATGAAATCTGGCCATGTGTAGCAACATGGATGGACCTTGAGGGTGTTATGCTGAGCGAAATAAGTCAGGCAGAGAAGGACAAATACCATATGTTTGCACGTATAGGAGGATTAGGAGGAACTTGACGGAGGACCAAGGGGGAGAAGAAGGGCGGAAATGGTGGGGGAAAGGGAGAGAGGCAAACCATGAGAGACTCTTGAATGCTGACAAAAACTGAGGACTGATGGATGTGGGGGGGAGGGGGGGATGGGCATGAAGGAGGGCACTTTGGGGATGAGCACTGAGTGTTATGTAAAAACTAATTTGACAATAAACTATTTGTAAAAAAAAAAAAAAAAAAAAAAAAAAAAAAAAAAAAGAAAATATTCCCTTTGAGATAGATCCGGGGGTTCGGGGTGGGGGGAGGGGTATTGAGTCCAAGTTTCCTGTTGCTGACGGGGTCTGGTCCTAGGATAGCAGTCAAGGAAACAGTTCACATTTAGGCCTGATCTCAATGCTCACTCTGCTCTGGGTACAGTAGGTGCGAATATGCACAAATACATAAGATGGAAACAAAGACAGAATAACCTACCCTTTAGGATGTGGGAAAGTTACTTCAAAATATTCTGATATCAAAGACATGGCAAGTATACATGTTTGAAGTCTGTAAAAATGCACTGTATCCTCAAAGTGGTTTCTATTCTGACTTGCTGTTTGGGGGTCACAAGAACACACCTGTGGTCCTGTGTCCTGGGGTGTGCCTCAGGCACTGAGATCGCTTTGTTTTCTTACAGCTTTGTTTCCATAGAGCTGAAGTTACCTTCCTTTACTTGGCTTTGTGCTGCCAGATTTCTCCCCTATAAAATGCATCTTTTCCTTCTTATCACTTGAAATGATTTTAGGCAGATTCCCTGAGCGATTTCCAGACACTATCATATTTAAAATGGAAGCTTCTTTCTTCCAGTTTCTCATTCCGTGTGTGTGTGTGTGTGTGTGTGTCTGTGTGTGTTTGCTAATTAGAGAGAGACAAAGAAAGCGGGAGCAGTGAAGTTGTAGAGAGAGCGCATGAATCCCAAGCAGGCTCCACAGGGTCAGTGCAGAACTTCATTTCGGGGTAGAACTCACAAACCATGAGACTGACCTGAGATGAAAGCAAGAGTCAGATGCTTAACTGACTGAGCAACCAGGCAGCCCTTCCTTGCAGTTTCGGATGAGGAGAACAAAGCCAAAAGAAATGTAGATATCATTAAATTTTTGTACAACTTGCAACCCACTGAGAAATACTTGAGACTGGCAGAGGAAGATATTCATCAAGATATTTACAACTGCTGGGGCGCCTGGGTGGCTTAGTCGGTTAAGCGTCCGACTTTCGCTTAGGTCATGATCTCGCGGTTCGTGGGTTCGAGCCCGGCGTCGGGCTCTGTGCTGACTGCCAGCTCAGAGCCTGGAGCCTGTTTCGGATTCTGTGTCTCCCTCTCTCTCTGACCCTCCCCTGCTCACGCTGTCTCTTTCTCTCTCTCCTAGAAATAAATAAAACATTAAAAAAAAATCATCATTTGTGCCCTATGGTACTTTGGGATTTTCACATGCTCAAACATGTGAATTACGTGATTCTTCCCTTTCTGAAAACAGAAAGAAGTGCATAGAACAGTATGTCTGCGTCATGACTATGCAGCGAACTACACAAGATGAGGGCCTCCACTGCCCAATGGAAACTGACATGATGTGGGGCAGGAATAAATAAATGCTCAAGAAAGTATTCCTGAGGCCTTTTTGGTGAACAACGCTGATCTTATTAAAGCACAGGGACAGGATCTGTGGAAAAAATGAGCTGCAGTGTGATGGTGAGGAGCCAGTGATTATACACTTTAAGTTGAGGAGTAGAAATATAAGTTTCCAAAGGGATTTTCATAGGTTAAAAGACACTCACTGGACCCTGGAAGTCTGGCTATTGTCCAGCTAAGCTTGCTTTTTGCCTCTAGAAAAGCTTAACAATAAAGCAGTTGTAAATATCTTTTTTTTAATGTTTTATTTATTTCTAGGAGAGAGAGAGACAGCGTGAACAGGGGAGGGTCAGAGAGAGAGGGAGTCACAGACTGAAACAGGCTCCAGGCTCCGAGCTGGCAGTCAGCACAGAGTGCTTAACCGACTAAGCCACCTAGGCGCCCCAGGACACAAATGATGATAGAAACAAGAGCTTTCAATGAAGGACGCCTGGATGAATTCATCCATTAAGTCTCCAATCTTGATTTTGGTGCAGATCATGATCTCAGGTCATGAGCTAGAGCTCCATGTCAGGCAGTATGCTGACCTCACGAGCCCTTTTCGGATTTTCTCTCTCTCTCCCCGCTGCACCTTATTCTTTCTTAAAATAAATAAGCACCATATTTTTTGAAATGTTTATTCATTTCTGAGAGAGACAGCGTGAGCAGAGAAAGGGCAGAGAGAGAGAAGGAGACACAGAATGTGAAACAGCCTGCAGGCTCTGAGCTAGCTGTTAGCACAGAGCCCGACGTGGGGCTCAAACACACACACCATTAGATCATGACCTGAGCCGAGTCGGAGGCCCAACCGACTGAGCCACCCAGGCGCCCCAACACTAAATTTTTGAATAAGGCCTTCAAGGTGCCTGAGTGACTCAGTTCTTTAAGTATCTGACTCAACTCAGGTCACAATCTCAGGATTCATGATGCCGAGTCCCGCAACTCACTCACTTTCTCTGTCTCTCCTCCTCGTGGGATTCTCTCTCTCCCCCCCCACCTTCCCTCACTTGTGGCCTCTCTCTCAATAAAGAATAAATATGTTATACTATTAAAAAATGATAAAATAAAAAGATTTCCAAGAAATATGATGTTATGGGATCATTAAGTTCTAGCCTCAAAAAACAAGTCTTAAGTTACTGTTTGATAGAAGACAGGTAATTTATTGAAGTAACACAGGGATGGGACCCGTGGGCAGAAAGAACTGTACTTTGGCTGCATGGAGCTCATAAGTTCACAGGGGAAGGTAGATGCACAGAGTGTTCAATCACAAATGTTTCTGTAGATTTCTACTTGTATAAGGACTTGCGCACGATTTTCTGCTGCTTATCTTTCAGTTCAATGTTAACAACTGGTGAGGCGTATCAGCGGTCATGAGACCCTTTTCAAATGCAGTATCCAGGGCCCTCTGAGTACCTCAGTCACAGCCTGGAGCCTACTTGGGATTATTTTTCTCCTTCTCTCTGCCTCTCCCCCTTTTACAACATATTTGCCCATGCTCTCTCTAACAATATAAATAAACATTGAAAAAAAGAAGCAGCAGCAGCAGCAGCAGAATGCTGTCTTTATTTATTGCTTACAAAAACTATGCAGGCTCTAGGTCAGGCTTCTGTGGTGATGGTGAAGATATTTCGATTTGTATCCCTCATTATAGTAGACTCAGAAATAAAAACTGTTATATTCATATCATTTATGTGTTTGTATTGATAGTGTAAGGAAAAGACCTAAGCAACTCCCTCTACAGTTAGATTGAGGACTTTCATGACATCAAATATTTTTTGTTTGGTTGGTTTTTTAATTTATTTTTGAGAGAGAGGGGAGGGAAGAGAAAGAGAAGGAGATAGAGAATCCCAAACAGGCTCTACACTGTCAGCACAGAGCCCGAGGTCGGGCTTAAACTCAGAAACCTTGAGATCATGACCTGGCCTGAAATCAAAGGTTGGACCCCTAACTGGCTAAGCCACCTAGGCACTGCTCATTAAAACTTTTTTACACACTCTGATAATTTGCTATTCTATCAGTTTTAATGTTATATAACTACTTTCAAAACGTATGCGTGTGTGCATGGAATGTATACAGGTAGATCAGTATTTGTGTGCATACCTTCTTCTATCCGTCATTCTTCTCAGGATTGATGCCTGCTATGAACATTGACTTAAGGTCCCTTCTGTATATTGACCTGTGTGTCATTTTTGATCAACTCTAGGTCAGTTAACCTGAGTTAAAACTTGATCTTCAACATGTAGCGGATGCTTGACAAAACCTTCACTAAAATAGAATAATGTGTTTCTTCTGTTAGATTGTTATTATATATTTTCCATGAATTTATCAGAAATTGTTAAATGTTATCTACTAACCAGGAAATGGTTGGAAAGGCTTGTTGCCACCTTTCACAGTATTCTAGTAGAACCTATAAAAATATTTCTAATGTTTTATTTATTTCTGAGAGATAGCGACAGCGTGAGCAGGGGAGGTTCAGAGAGAGAAGGAGATAGAGAATCTGAAGTAGGCTCCAGGCTCTGAGCTAGCTGTCAGCACATAGCCCGACGCGGGGCTTGAATCCACGAACCGTGAGATCATGACCCGAGCCGAAGTTGGACGCTTAACCGACTGAGCCACCCAGGCGCCCCTAGTAGAACCTGTAATTTCTATGAAACCCATTCAGTTCCACGTCCTCCAAGAGTTCCTGCCTTTGAGTTTTACTTCTTCGTATTGAAATATGTATCCCTTGGCCCATAGACTAATGCCTTGTTAGAAGTTCAGACACCTCCCCCATCCAAGATCTCCCGAACAGTATCTGCATTTAACTGGATCTCCAACGCACTGTTGTGAATTCTAATTCATATTACAACATGCTAAGTACATTTGTAACCCACCAAAATTTTCCCTTAAGAAATAAACACCACATGTACTAAATGTTGTACTACAGCATTCAAAAATGTCTATACATGGGGTGGCTGGGTGGCTCAGTCAGGTGAGCTTCCGACTTCATCTCAGGTCATGATCTCACAGTTTGTAGGTTCGAGCCCCATGTTGGGCTCTGGGCTAACAGCTCAGAGCCTGGAGATTGCTTTGGATTCTGTGTCTCCCTCTATCTCTGCTCCTCCCCCACTCATGCTCTCTCTCTGTCTCTCAAAAATAAGATATAAAGTTTGAAAATCATGTTTTAATGTGTGTACCTGTGTTGATACCTTCATTTTACAAATTCTCTTGAATAAACACAATATTCATAACGGTTCATACCTCAAAGTTAAAGAATATATTACAGCATAATATTGTGTTACAAATTTTCTTACTGCAGAAAGTAAGACACTCCTCTAGCCCAGAACCAGTTCTCCTAATATAACGGAGCTAACAAGAGTTTAGTCCTTGGTGAATCACAAAAAACTATACCAGGTGGTGATGTCAGACAAAGGATAATTGATTTACAGGAAATAAGGAGATGACAAGGAAAAGCTTCGAAAGCAGAGACTCAGGAGGAAGGGGCCATCGTTTGTTTTTTTTTTTAAGTTTATTTATTTAGATACAGAGAGAGCAGGGGAGGTGCAGAGAAAGAGGGAGAAAGAGAACCTCAGGCAGGCTCTGCACTGAGCCCAATGCAGGGCTCAAACTCACGAACTGTAAGATCATGACCTGAGCTGAAACCAAGAGTCTGGGGCTTAACTGTTTGAGCCACCCAGGTGCTCTGGAATGGTTTCCTTTTACTTAGGTTTAGGGTGTATATTTAGAAAGGGGAGGCTGAGGATAAGTTGCACATGAACCTTAAGAAAACAGTTCTATACATTCTCTGTACATTACACAGTAAATGACATTTGTGCTCCTCCATGGGTAGAGATTTTAGTATTATAATGAAGTAAAAGGGTGGCTCAGTCCCTTGAGCTTCCCCCTCTTGATTTTAGCTCAAGTCACGATCTCACAGTCTTGAGATTAAGCCCCAAGTCAAGGTCCTTGCTGATGATGGAACCTGGTTGGAATTCTTGTCTCTGCCCCACCCTTACACGTCCTCTCTCTTTGAGGAATGAAACTTTTTGAAAAATACATAATGGAGATAAAGGTAACTGTCCTCATTGCATGCTTTACCCTAAAGTTCATCTGCATAGATGGGAGTCAGGGGTTAAGCTCAAATTGAGCCAATTCAAGGTCTTCCGCAGGGCAGTCATTACCTTTTGTTAGATACTTTCTGTTTCCACCACAGGACACTGTGCCCATAGGCTGTCTTACCTGAAGTAGGAGAGAGGTGTACATAAGAATAGTAAGTAACATGAGGGACTAAGGTCAGTGAGCCCAGGCAGGTAAGCAGTTAAGGTTCTGTCGTGGGGTTCAGCTGGTAACATTAACTTTCTCTCATAGGTACCATAGGTACCATTATGACCTCCTCATGTGTCCACTTGGTAACTGTGGTGTTTGTTGCAGGGACTGCTGACCTTCAGGGATGTGGCCATAGAATTCTCTCAGGAGGAGTGGGGACGCCTGAATCACAGTCAGTGGGATCTTTACAGGGACGTGATGTTAGAGAACTATGGACACCTCCTCTTCTTGGGTGAGGATAACTCCCTCCAGTTTTCCCAAACCGCACTTAAGGTTTTGTTCCTTGTTTGATGACTGTCTCTAGGAAGCTTCCTCTTTGCATGACTGGGATTCAAATCCCTACAGTAAGGGAAAGATGTAGGAGTTTGTAGATGCAGAGAAAAGTCTTCACAATTTTTACTTTCAGGTGAGTTTTCTCTTCCTGAGAGTAACATCATCATTCCTGTGATTAATGGCAATCCTAACTGGTCTTTCTCAAATGGCAATTCAATTGAGTGGCATAAAATGGTACTTCCTACTTCAATACCAATTTGTACTGATTATGGTAGTGGTAATATTCGGAAGTGCAGATCAAGCTGTGAACCTTGGAAATCCCTCCTGTGTGTTCCAAAGAGGCTGTTGGGCAACAGCATTTGCGAATGATTTTCCAGAATTCTAGAATGTCCTCTCTTCTCTACTGAGGCCAATAGTGGTTTAAAAGGTAGAATCTGCAGCAATACTCTATCCCTTTGTTCTCACAAACAGGTTTTGTTGTGTCAAAGCTGGACCTGGTCATCTTTTTGGAAAAAAGAGGGAGCAATCGAATGTGAAGAGAAAGGAGACAGTAGGCTCCTACCCAGGTAGGTGGGAATGAAGGAAGCAGATGACAGAGGGGAGGTCGCAATGTGAAGGAGGAAGACAGACCTTAACATGTGGTTTGTGCAGCCCTTCTTGAATGGAAATTAGTTTCAGACACCTAGTTTCATGTCTCTCCCTCTCACAGCGGACATCTGCTTTCCAACACATCACACTCATATTCTCAATGTATTTTCCTTCAGTTCCGTTGAAGATCCTTCACATCCACAGTGAGGGCCTCCCTCATCTCATTGGTTCTCCATTGCTTTGAGGGTTTGGGGAAATCTCTGTATTTCTGAGGAAGTCTATGTTAATTCATTTCTGAGTGTTCGCCTTGTGTGAGAAGTGTGTCAGGGTAGTGGTAGGTATATTGGGGTTTGGTGCAGAAATCCCGGGAAAACTGGGGACTGATATCACATGTTATCTGGTTTATGCTTTCCAATATTATGGAGGCTTTCATCTCAATCATACAAAATTGAGACCCACTAATTTCAGCAGATAATAAATCACTTCCCTAAAATGATAAAATCTCAACCTTTATTTCACTTCAGAAGTTTAGGTTTTAGGGCGCATGGCTGGATCAGTTTTTGAAGCTTCTGACTTCAGCTGAAGTCATGATCTCACAGTTAGTGAATTTGATTCCCACATAGGCCTCTGTGATGACAGCGCCAAGCAACCATGGAATTCTGTCTCTCTCTCTGATCCTCCCCTACTTAGTCTTTATCTCTCTCTCAAAATAAATACAAATACACTTTAAAAACTAAGAGAAGTTCATTTTGTTTATTATTAACTAAATTAAGATATTTACACTGCATGTGTCCCATTCCTCAATGGCGAAGTAATATAAAACACCTATGATTTTGCCAGCATTGCTACATCAATTAATACCATAGGGGTGATAGAACATTTAGAATTTAAAACTCGCAGCCCATAATAAAGTCTCAATTGTTACATTATTTTTTAATACTTGAATCATTTTAGAATTTTGTCATGTATACCATGAAGTTGATGTGACTTTGTCATATATGTTTTCACTTTCTGAGTAGTTGTGTATGAGATGACATGATTTATTACATTAAAATTTAAAAAAAATTTAAATCTCTATTTTTGAGAGAGAGAGAGTGAGAGTGAGCAGGAGAAGGCAGAGACAGAGGGAGACACAGAATCTGAGGCATGCTCCAGACTCTGAGCTGTCCACACAGAGCCTGACATGGGGCTCAAACCCACAAACTGTGAGATCATGACATGAGTCTGTTTGATGCTCCACTGACTGAGCCACCCAGGTGTCCTTAGATCAGTAGTTCTGAAATGACAGGGCATGTGCTTTATAACTAATGAGGGCGATGGTTAGTAAAATTCCTATATGTAGAAACAAGTTTCAATTGTAAATGAAATTTTACTTCAGAAAAATGAATCCTCAGTTTTTCTACTTTTCTCAGAATGTATCTGAATTAAATCCCAGAGATTGTTTTTTTTATAAAGTGCTTGCTATTTACAATACTGACAGTGCTTGTTTAGTCAGAAAGGAAAGATTTGGGGGAACTTGTTGGCTAAGAGGGTTGAACATCTGACTCTTGAATTCAGTTTAGATATGATCTCATGGTCTATGAGTTGTAACCTGGATCCTGCTCTGCACTGACAGCATGGAGCCTGCTTGGGATTTTCTCCCTCTCTCTATGCCTCTCCTATTTTCTCTTTCTTTCTCTGTCTCCCTCTCTGTTGCTCTGTCTCTCTCACAATACACTTTTAAAAAAAATTTAAAGGAAACGTTTTTGTTTGCTTGATTCTAAAGAATATATTACACCCTTAAAATTTGTGGAATTGGAAGGATCTATTAACATAATACACTTTTAATGTCTTTTAATGGCTTCATTCATAAGAGTTTTCATTAGAGGTTTCCATGGTTGGGTTTTTTTTCTTAATGTTTATTTATGTTTGAGAGAGACAGAGTGTGAATGGGAGAAGGGCAAAGAGAAAGACACACACATAAAATCCGAAGCAGGCTCCTGGCTCTGCACTGTCAGCACAGAGCCTGACGAGAGGCTCACACTCATGAACTGGTGAGATCATGACCTGAGCCGACATTGGCCACTTACCTGACTGAGCCACCCAGGTGCCCCTATATGGTTTGTTTTCATGAATATACTTCACAACTTTAGTGTCATGCAAATAATTCAAAATGTTCCATTTCTTTTATGTGTACACGGTCACAGTTTAATATTACAGCTACAGAGGGGCATCAGAGTGGCTCAGTTGTTTAATTGTCTGGCTCTTGATTTAGGCTTAGGTCATGGTCTCACAGTTTGTGAGTTCAAGCCCTGTGTCCAGCTCTGTGCCAATAGTGCATATAATGGTTTGTTATACCTTTAAGGTATTTTAAGTAGTCTCTAAGGAAACCACATGAAAATATGTACACAGTGTATTCACCAATAAACAGATAATAAAATTAATTCTATTCTTATGACAAGACACGTAGAGATGAAACAACATTCACTAACCACTAACTCGGGAAAGAAATAACACAGGATGATTCACAAAGTATGCCAGGGTAATATTTCTAGAGACAAATACTAAGATAATTGTATTGGCAGAGGGCATAAAGGTGATTCATATTTGAGTTGTACTTACATTGTCTGATAATGAAATGAGCTGAAAATTGTCACTCTATACGAAAATACACAGGTAAAAACGAAACCGAACCTAAAGCTGAAGTTGAAAAATAGTGTAGTGGAAAAATCCATACAAAAGGAACCACATTATTATCAAATTGTAAAATCTGAATTAGACAAACTATAACCTAAAATTCTACATTAAAAAAGGTGAATTATGTAAAGGAATGTTACTATACATTTATTTTTGGTTTTGGGAGAGAGAGAGAGCACCAGGAGAGGAGGAAGAGAGAGGGAGGGAGAGAGAGAATCCCAAGCATGTTCTGCACTGTCACCACGCAGCCCAATGCAGGGTTCGAAGTCCAAAAATGTGAGATGATGACCTGAGGTGAAATCAACAGTCAGACTCAACCAACTAAAACACCACCCAGAAGTCGCTGTGTATCTATTATTATAAATTGCTTCCTTTTTAAAAATACTTAATGTTTATTTATTTATTTTTGAGAAGCAGAGACAGAGTCTGAACATGGGAGGGGCAGAGAGAGATGGAGACACAGAATCTGAAGCAGCTCCAGGCTCCGAGCTGTCAGCACAAAGTCTGACACGAGGCTCCAACTCACTGACCCTGAAATCATGGCCTAAGCTGAAGCTGGATGCTGAACGTACTGAGCCACCTAAGTCCCCTGTAGCTATAATACTAAACTCTAAGTGTGCACCCAGGAAAAACCTGAACATTTAGAATTAGTGGCATGTCTTCTTGGACAGTAAAATTGTAAAGTATATTCATTAATATACACCATGGAAAGCTCTAATGAAAACCTTGATGTATTAAGCACTTAAAAGACAGTGTAACACAGAATTTAAGGGTACAACCCACTTTTTAGAATCAAGCAATTAAGAAACTATCATTTCTTTCAAGATTATTTCCCCCATGTATTTTGAGAGATGGAGAGTTAGAGAGTGGGGGAGGAGCAAAGAGAGAGGAGAGAATTCCAAGAAGGTTCCACACTGTCAGTTCTGAACAGGATGTGGGGTGGAACTTCTTAACGAGAAAATGATGACCTGAACTGAAACCAAGAGTCAGATGCTCAACCTTCTGAGCCACCGAGGCACCCGAAAACCTCTTATTTCTAAATAAACAAATGCCACCAAAGTTGTAAAATATGGCAACAATAACATTACATAAAAATAGTTGGAATTAAATACAGATACAATCTGAGTGATGTAGAAGAACTAATGATTCATTTTTCCTAAAGTTAAAGTTCTCTGATTTCAGTTCGTGTGCCAGAAATTTTAACTGTATTCATCTGACAGTACTATGTGGAATGATGTTTCTTTGATTCATTACCTTTCAGCTGTGTCTTCAAATGGCCCTCAGAGCCTCCTTCCAAAGATGTGCATAGAAACTGCTTTCGAAAGAATGTCAGTGGGTAGGTGTAAAGATAGCGTCATTGAGAATGGACTCTTAGTGATAGACGGGAACAGTGTTGGGGAGAGAAAAGGGCATCAAAGATCTCATGAAGCACCTATGCAAATGGAGACAACTGCCCATTATAAGAGTCTCAGTGCCCCAATCGGTGAAGGATCTAAAGCATTTTGGGGAACGCCCATTTCGAGGTCCATTACTTCTGGAAAGCAGTGTGTTTCTATAGGCAAAGGCTCAAATCAAGTGGTGAAACACACATATTTGCAGAACAAAAATTTGGAAAATATGGGAAGTGACCTTGTCCATCCTGAAAACACACATTTGTACCATTTTGACAATAGGATTTCATTGACCTTTCAGTCAAATATTTCTGAAAATCAGAGATTTAAAACTGTAGGAAAAAGTGGTAAGTGGCGTACATTAGGAGGGTCTTTCACTGAGCAATTGACCTTAAACGATAACCACAGCATTTTCAATGAAAACAGAATTGCTCATTGCAGTGAATCTGAGACAGTACTTAACCGGGGTTCAAATGTTAGGAAACATTGAAGGACACGTTTGTCAGAGAACCATTATGAATCGAATAAATGTAGAGAAGTGTTTCATGAAGGCTCCAACCTTCTTATACATAAGAGTATACAGTTGGAAGAAAATCCTTCACAATATAATGATAGTGGGAAAATTCCTAATCAGTCCTCTAATGATCATGATCGTCAGAGGATTCATGTGGGAAAAAACCCATCTACATGCAGTGAACTTGGGAACGTGCTTAGTCAGTCATCAAGGCTAAAGATAAATAAGGCAATGCATGCTGGAGAGAAAGAATACATTTGTAAGGAATGTGGCAGAGCCTTCAACTGGCACCCAACACAACTTCAACATCAGTGAGTGCATATTGGAGACAAACCTTACAAATGTGAAGAATGTAGTAAAACCTTCAATTATGGCTCGTCAGTAAATAGAAATAAACTAATCCGTACTGGAGAGAAACCTTACCAATGTAAAGAATGTGGCAAGGCCTTTAAGAACCACTCAGCTCTGAATCAACATTACAGAATCCATACTGGAGAGAAACCTTACAAGTGTAAAGAATGTGTCAAGGCCTTTAACTGGCCCTCAGTGCTTAATCAACATAACAGAATCCATACTGGAGAAAAGCCTTACCAATGTAAAGTATGTGGAAAGGCCTTTTCCCACTCTTCAAACTTTACTGAACATCACCAGATCCATACTGGTGAGAAACCTTACCAATGTAAAGAATGTGGCAAGGCATTTACACATCGCTCATCCCTTATTCAACATAACAGAATCCATACCAGAGGGAAACTTTACCAGTGTAAAGAATGTGGCAGGGCCTTTACCCACAAAACAAACCTTACCAAACATCACAAAATCCATACTGGAGAGAAACCACACCAATGTAAAGAATGTGGCAAGGCCTTTAAATGGCCCTCAGCTCTTAATCGACATCACAGAATCCATACTGGAGAGAAACCTTTCAAGTGTAAAGAATGTGGCAAGGCTTTTAACTGGCCCTCAGCCCTTAATCAACATAACAGAATCCATACTGGAGAGAAACCTTACCAATGTGAAGTATGTGGCAAGGCCTTTTCCTACTATTCAACCTTTACTGAACATCACAAAATCCATACTGGAGAGAAACCTTACCTATGTAAAGAATGTCGCAAGGCCTTTACGCACCACTCAAAACTTACTTGACATCAGAGTCCATACTGAAGAGAAACCTTACCAATGTAGAGAATGTGAAAAGACCTTTACCCAGCACACAAATCTATGTGCACATCAGAAAATTCATATTGGAAAGAAACCTTACCAATGTAAGGAATGTGGCAAGGCCTTTACGTACCGCTCGTACCTTATTCAACATCACAAAATCCATACTGGGGAGAAGCCTCACCAATGTAAACAATGTGGCAAGGCCTTTACCCAATAATCAAGCCTTAGTCGACATCATGGAATTCATATTTGATGGAAACCAATGTAAAGAATGTTCTAAGGGGGTGCCTGGGTGGCTTAGTCGGTTAAGCGTCCGACTTTCGCTTAGGTCATGATCTCGCGGTTCGTGAGTTCGAGCCCCGCGTCGGGCTCTGTGCTGACTGCCAGCTCAGAGCCTGGAGCCTGTTTCAATCTGTGACTCCCTCTCTCTCTGACCCTCCCCTGCTCACGCTGTCTCTCTCTCTCTCCTAGAAATAAATAGAAACATTAAAAAATTAAAAAAAAAGAATGTTCTAAGGTCTTTCATCAGTCTTTAATCTTTACTTATTATCTCAGAATTCTTACTGGAGCAAATCTTCCAAACTTAAGGAACGTGGAAAACGTTTTGTGGACAGCTCACCCCTTACTTCACATTGGAAAATGTATCCTAAGAATAACCACGGAATACTAAAGAATGTTGCAAGGCTTTGAAGCAATGCTACACCCTGACTCCTGATCGGAGAGGGAACACTGGGGAGGATTTTGCAAATATAAAGAATTCGGGAATCCTGTTCATCAGAGGTGAAGCTTCAGTCTGCATCACATTATTCATACTGGAAAAAACACTTAATCTATAAGAAATGTGGTAAAACGTCCATGACTGCTTAACCCTACTCTGCATCACAGACATTTTACTGAGGAGAAACATAACAAAAGTAAAGAACGTGTCTGGCCATTTGCTCAATTCACAACTTCCTCAATATCATAGCTCTCTTACAGGATAGAACTCACATGTAGAGAAAGTTGTAGGGCTTATGACTGGAATTTGATCCTTAATCAATATCCTAAAATACACACGAGATGTAGATCCTACAGACATAATGAATGAGGAAAGGCCTTCATATTAAATGTACACGTTAGCAAGCACCAGACACTTCTTCTTCATAAAAGAAGATACCTTGAAAGATATAAATCTTTACAGTGTTAAACAGTGTATATGCCATTATGCCTCAAAAGATTAATTGGATCAATTTTTGCATAGGCATGTTAATTTCAGTCTGTGCTTTGTTTTTTCTCACCTGGACCCTATGTGACATTTGTGACTAGTAAACATTCATATATTTCTACTCTCGAATTACTTCCAAAATTCATTAATTCCCAGTGGGTTTTGAAAATTACATGGCTGATTGTTGATGCATGAAAGATATGACATGCCTTTCTTCATTAGGTGTTACTCATGTGTCATTTTTCATGGATATGGACAACATAAATACAATTTATAAAGAAACTCTTCATGGACATGCTGCTTTTGGTGAAGTCATTGGTGTAAGTTCTAATGTAATAGGTGTTCAGAACATCATTCTTTCCCTTATATTAAAACTAAAAATCTTGGGATGACTGGGTGGTTGAGTCGGCTGAGTGTCCGACTTCAGCTCAGGGCATGATCTCATGGTTCATGTGTTTGAGCCCCATGTCGGGCTCATTGCTGACAGCTCAGATTCTGGAGCCTCTTTCAGATTCTATGTCTCCTTCTTTCTCTCTCTCTGCCCCTCCCCTGCTCATGTACTGTCTCTCTCTCTCTGAAATAAATAAATACTAATAATGAAAGTAAAACTCTTGTTGAGTATTATAAATAAAATAATTTCCCAAATGATCTACAAGGAAAAAAGAGGTGGCAGGGTAATGAAACACTAGTATATCTTCACCATGGCAATAGTTAGAGAATGTCAGTTAGTGTGGTTGAAATGATGGAATGCTCAGAGGGATTAGAAACAGCATGACAAACTCTTCCCCAAAATGTCATATGATTATACATATTTTACAAGAATGGCCTCAGGCCTTAACATTATGGATATCTGTATTCCCACATCATCTTATCAAATATTTGTGAAGGCTTGTTTTCTAGATTTTGAACAGTGGTAATAGAGTGGACTTGAAATGCATGACTTTGTCTATATGTGAACTTAATACATTTAATTAATAAAACATAATTGATTTTAATGTGTTTACCTGGATATGTAGAGTGTTATCTGACCACCAATGTTTACCTATCTCATATCATTCAATACTGTAGGAAAGAGATGGAAAGTAAGAAAATGTGAAGATCTCTTTCCAGTGTAGGGTGGGAACCTGAAGTGGCTCCCTTTTCAGAACTGCAGAGTCAAAGGCAGTGCTTGGTCGCATCATCTGATGAATAAAAGTCATAGAGATAAGGAATTGGAAAACGTGGTGGGATTCTGAGGATGAGGGAAGTGCCATTTCATCTTCATGATTTAACTGAATTCCTCTGTGTTACTGAGAACCAGATGCTGTAAGATGACAATGATTCCTGTGATGCCTAGGTCTTGATCAGTGGCAGTTATGGAGGAGGGTATATCGGATGATGTAATCATTGTGGGCATTGTTGTAAAATGTCACACATTACAGTAGATATTGGAGATGACGCTCAAAGGGCCTGGACACAGTGGGATAGGTTCAGAGATAGGGACCCGATGAGATTTATTACAAACACCTATTATTTGACCTGTTTTCATTCTCTGAAGCAGGGGCTGTAGACAATCTACAAATCCACATTTGTAGGATTTGTAGGAACCAGGGAGTTTCTAAAGGGGAGTCCCCTAACTCCTGAGCATTGACATGCAGGGGAAGCAGTGATACAGTGCTGAATCATTCTCCATATGATCTCAGGACTTGCTGGTAACAAAAAGGCCACTTTTCTACCATGGTCAAGCTTGAAATTCTAGGAACATTGGGTTCCTTCTTTCCCCAGCATCAGTGGGGTGTTGAAATCTCAAAGAAGTGACAATTAGTCAAGCCATAAGGTAGAGAGTGTAGGTCAGTGTGTTAGATGTATGTACCCATGACAGTATTTGCAACAGGTATAGGCTGAGAAAGTCTGTATTTGGAAAGTAACATAGATACATCATTAAGGCAGTGTTTATGGAGCTTTTACTCTGCACACACACAGTTTCACTCACAAGGGGCTGTGCTGGGTACCTCAGGAACATGTATGTGAGTTAGCCTTTTCATACTTTAGGACTTGAAAATGGGTGTCCAGTATTTCCCTCAGAATATAGGTGTTGTGCCCTGCGCTTCTGTTTCTTTTTCTCCCATAACGTTGATTGTACAAAAGAGGAGCCAAGTATTGTTTGGAAGAATATGTGAAAGCATGAACTGGAACCTCAGAAGAAGTTCTCATTGTTGACAAAGAAGTAAACAGGTGTGTGACAAACAGACATTCAAATTTAATAGTATATGTATGGAGACTCCACAAACAGGAAAATTGCAAAGAAAGGAAGAGTAAGGTATACATGTCTTTGAAGAAGAGAGAAGGAAGAAGGGAGGAGGGAAGAACAGAAGTCTGGTGCCTCCAAGGGAAAGAATGTAATTCACAGGAAGATGAAAAGTATTTGATAAGCAAATATTTTCTGGGCCGCTCTAAAACAGTAGGACATAGAAAACTGTGTTCACATGGTCCTTCCTGGGCTCCTCCCTGTTGACCATACCTTGCTTGTATCATAATGTAGTCCATGTGGTGAGTGCTCTCCTGGGCAGCTTTCCTATGTATATTATTTTTAGACAGGTGAAAAGTAAACATTTTTCCTTCATCTGCTTAATTTTGATTGCTTCTGAAGCCTAATCTTTCTGCCAAAGGGGTCCAGCGTGTGAAGAGCCTGCGTGTGACTGATACAAACTGGAAGAGATTTTGTTGAATTAAATAAGAATCACACGGGGGGGGGGGGATACTATATGAAATCACATGGAATCTAAAATACGTCAAAATCAGGGAACCTGGGTGTCTCACTTGGCTAAGTGCCAACTTTGGTTCATGGCATGACCTTGTGGTTTATGAGTTTGAGCCCCATATTGGGCTCCCACGCTAATGTGTGGAGCCTGTTTGGCAGTCTGTCTTTTTTTTTTTTTTTTTTTTTTTTTTAGTTTTTACATGTTTTTATTATTTATTTCTGAAGAGAGAGACAGCATGAGCAGGAGAGGGTCAGAGAGACAGGGAGACACAGAATCTGAAACGGGCTCCAGGCTCTGAGCTAGCTGTCAGCGCAGAGCCCGACACAGGGCTCAAACCCAGGAACCGTGAGATCATGTGACCTGAGGCGAAGTATGATGCTTAACCCACTGAGCCACCCAGGCGCCCCCTGCTTGACGTTCTTGCTCTCTCCTCTCTTTGGTCCTCCCCAACTCTTGCTTTCTCTAACAAACCTTCAACCTGAAACACGACTGATAACTACTTGAGACTTGCAGACAATGCCGTTCCTCTACGAATTCCCAAGTGCCTTAATTTAGTGCTTTGTTAGTGGTAGAGTCTCTTTACCTTGACAATAGCCAGACTTTCAAAATACTATGAGTTTTCTTTACCATATGAAAATTGCTTTAGAAACTTCATCTTTTCTCCCCAAATTAAAAGTGTATGATCAATGTTCTCTCAAAATAAATGTGTAGGTCTTCCTGACCCAGAGCCTACATGCTTATTAAAAACTGCTACCCCATAACATATCAAGAATACTGCTTGACTCCTCCCAGACCACATCACATCAGTTTCCACTGAACAATTAAGGGCTCCCTTTGAGTTGTAAGAATACTAACTTGTGAGAGTAGGGATTCTAAATCAGACCTCCATGCAGCATGTTTTTAATTCATTCCACATCAGGTCCCAGAAATACCCTTCTATTTGCCTCTTTATATTTTCAGAAAATGAAAAGAAGAATCACATAATGACATGTTTGAGAGCCTTAAAACCCAAAATATAATAGAGTCTTAGATAGGAATTATTCAAGGTAGTTGTCACTGAAAGAAACTTGATTTGTAGCCAATGAGGTGATCTGAGGGAAGCAGAGATTCACAGAGGCAGGGGAGATGTTTTCTTCTATTCAGGGTTAGGGTGGAGCAGCACCTGGGTGCCTCAACTGGTTGAGTTCCTGACTTCTGCTCAGGTTATGATCTCATGGTTTGTGAGTTTGAGCCCCGCGTCTGGCTCTGCTGATAGCTCACGTCCAATTGCCTGCTTCAGATTCTGTGTCTCCCTCTCTCTCTTCCCCTCCCCACTAGTGCTTTTTCTTTCTCTGTCTCTGTCTCTCGGTCTCTCTCTCTCAAATAAATTTTCTTTTTTTTTTTAACATTTTTTAAATTTTTTTTAACATTTTTTATTTATTTCTAGGAGAGAGAGAGACAGCGTGAGCAGGGGAGGGTCAGAGAGAGAGGGAGACACAGACTCTGAAACAGGCTCCAGGCTCTGAGCTGGCAGTCAGCACAGAGCCCGACGCGGGGCTTGAACCCACGAACCGTGAGATCATGACCCAAGCGAAAGTCGGACGCTTAACCGACTAAGCCACCCAGGCGCCCCTCAAATAAATTTTCTTAATGAAGGAAAGGGACATCTGGGTGGGTCAGTCAGTTAAGCATGTGACTTTGGCTCAGGTCGTGGTCTCCAGTTTGTGAATCTGAGCCCCAAGTCAGTTTAAGCCTGCTTGAGAGTATGTGTCTCCCTCTCTCTGTGTTCCCTCCATCTTGCTTGCATTCTGTCTGTCTCTCTCAAAAGTAACCATTCAAAAAAATTTTTCATGAAAAAAATAGGGTTAGGGTGGATATTTAGAAAGAGAGGAGCTTGTCATCATTTTTTGTTTTAAGTTCCACTTATTTTGAGAGAGAGAGAGGGCTTACCTGTGAGCAGAGGAGGGGCAGAGAAAGGCAGAGGAAGAATCCCAACCAGGTTCCCTGCTGTCAACCCAGAGCCAAGTCACCTGAGCTCAATCCTGGGAACCCTGAGATCATGATCAGAACTGAAACAAGAGTCAGATGCTGAACTGACTGATCACCCAGGTGCCCTGAGGCCTATTATCTTATGTCAATCTGGACTTAAGGTCACACAAGCACCTTAAGAAAACAGTTCTATACATATTTTGTAGGTATGTTATGTAAAAGAGGTTTGTGTTCCTCAGGTGGAGGTTTTAGAATTATAAGGAGGTAAAAAGCACTGTTTGCCACTTCATGGTTTTCTCCTTGGGTCATCTGCAGAGGTGTGAGTCAGGGGATAAGCTCAGGGATCAAGGAGGCTGAAGTTCGTTCCCAGGGCAGTCGTTAGTTTTCAGTCCACACTTTGTTTCCTATCATAGGACACTGTGCCCATGGGGTGTTTTCCCTGAAGTAAAAATTAAGGTGGAGAGGAGAGGTGAAGTGAAATGAGGGACGAAGGTCCATGGGCACAAGCAGGTAAGCAGTGAAGTTCAGGTCTTGAAGTCCAGCTGATGACATTGACTCCCTCTTTCATCTTAGGCACTATTGTGAACTGCCAGCAGCCACTTGATAACTGTATTATTTCTTTCCGAAACTGCGGACCTTCAGGGATGTGGCCATAGGATTCTCTCAGGAGGAGTGGGGATGCCTGAGCCACAGGCAGTGGGAACTGTACAGGGATGTGATGTTAGACAACTATGGGCACCTCCTCTTCTTGGGTGAGGATAACTCCTTCCAGACTTCCCAAACCACACTCAGGGTTTTGTTCCCTCCTTTGAAGACTGTCTCTTGGAAAATTCCTCTTTGCATGACTGGAATTCAGATCCCTGCAGTAAGGGAAAGAACTAGCGTTGTCAGATGTAGAGAAAAATCTTCCTGATGTTTCCTTCTCAGTTTTCGTTTTCCCTTAGGCTAACACGATCATTTCTGTAGATTAATGGCAATTCTAAATATTGAGAGGCATAAAATCGTATTTCCCACGTATTAAATACCAATTTCTACTCATTGATGTAATGGTAGTACTCAGAAGTGGAGGTGAAGGTGTGAACTTCTGAAATTGCTCCTGTGTGGTCTAAAGCCATTGTTGGGCAACACCAGTTGGGAAATCATTTTGTAGCATTCTACAGTGTCCTTTCTTCTCTACTGAACGCAACAGTGGATTGAAAGGTAGAATCTCCATTAATAGTCATTCCATTAAAAATACTTATTTCTTTATTTTTAGAGAGAGAGAATACCTGCGAGAGAAGGCCTGACGTAGAGATATAGAAATCCAAACAGGCTCATCACTGTCAGCACAGATCTCAACTTGGTCTCGATATCATGAACCATGAAATCATGACATGAGTTAAGATCTAGTAAAAGATAGGGGTGCTCGTGTGGCTTAGTCGATTAAGCGTCCGACTTTCGCTTGGGTCATGATCTCACGGTTCATGGGTTCGAGCCCGGCGTCGGGCTCTGTGCTGACTGCCAGCTCAGAGCCTGGAGCCTGTTTCGGAGTCTGTGACTCCCTCTCTCTCTGACCCTCCCCTGCTCATGCTGTCTCTCTCCTAGAAGTGAATAAAACATTAAAAAAAAAAAGATCTAGTAAAAGATTCTAAACTAACTGAGCTTCTAATGCCCAACATATATATTTTTTCCTAATAAACAAGTCTCATTGTTTCAAAACTAAGTCTGATCATCTTTCTGAAATAAAAGGTCAAGCACTGGAATGTAAAGCAATTGGAGACGGTAGCCACTCACTCAGGTACGTGGGACTGTATGAAGCAGATGACAGAGGTGAGGTCCCATTGTGAAGGAGGAAGATACCCCTTAAAATGTAGTTTGAGCAACTCTCCCTGAATGGAAGTTAGTAGGAAGTATGAGAAAACTAGTTCTATTTCCCTCTCACAGGGGGACGTCTGTTGTCGGATGTTAGCAACCTCTCATATTCTCTAAGGCTTCTCCTTCAGCTCCAGTGATGGTCCATCAGGTCCACAGTGAGGGCCTCCACAATCTGACAGCCACTTCATTGCTTTGAGGGCCCTGGGGAAATCTCCATATTTCTGAGGAACTCTGTTCTAAGCCATTTCTTTTTTTTTTTTAATTTTATTTTTTAATTTATTTCTAGGAGAGAGAGAGAGACAGCGTGAGCAGGGGAGGGTCAGAGAGAGTGTGATTCATATTCTGAAACAGGCTCCAGGCTTTGAGCTGGCAGTCAGCACAGAGCCCGACGCGGGGCTTGAACCCACGAACCGTGAGATCATGACCTAAGCGAAAGTCAGACGCTTAACCGACTAGGCCACCCAGGCGCCCCTGTTCTAAGCCATTTCTAAGTTCTGTTTTGCCTCTGTGAGAAGTGAGTCAGGGTAGTGGTGGCCATATTGGGGTTTGGTGCAGAAAGCCCAGAAAGAATGGAGGTAGTTATCACATGCTTTCTTGTTTAACCTTTCCAATGTTAGGGAGGGTTTAATCGTAATCATACAAAACTGAGTCTCAGTAATTTCATCAGATAACAAAGCACTTCCCTAAAATGAGAAAATCTAATGTTCTATCTCACTTCCAAAGTTCGGTTTTCTTTGTTTTTTTTTTAAATTTTTATTTAATGTATTTTTAAAATTAAATCTAAGGTAGTTAGCATATATCGCAACAATGACTTTGGCAGTAGATTCCTTAATGTGTCTTACCCATCTAGCCCATCCCCCTCCTTCATCCCTCCAGTAATCCTCTGTTCTCTATATTCAAGAGTCTCTTATGTTTTTGTCCCCCTGCTTTTTATATTATTTTTGCTCTCTTTCCCTTATGTTCATCTGTTTTGTATCGTAAATTCCTCATATGAGTGAAGTCGTATGATATTTGTGTTTATCTGACTCATTTTGCTTAGCAGAATTCCGTCTAGTTCCATTCACATTGTTGCCAATGGCAGGAATTCATTTGATTCCCGAGTAATTCTCCATTGTATTTATATACCACATCTTCTTTATCCATTCATCCATTGATGGACATTTGGGCTCTTTCCATCCTTTGGCTATTGTTGATAGTGCTGCTATAAACATTGGGGTGTATGTGTTCCTTGGAAACAGCATATCAGTACCCCTTGAATAAAAACCCAGTAGTGCAAGTGTTGGGCCGTAGGGTAGTTCGATTTTTAATTTTTTGAGGAACCTCCATGCTGTTGTCCAGAGTTGCTGCACCAGTTTGCATTCTCACCAGCAGTGCAAGAGATCCTCTTTCTCCACATCGTCGCCAGCATGTGTTGTTGCCTGAGTTGCTAATGTTAGCCATTCTGACGAGTGAGAATTGGTATCTCATTGTGGTTTTGGCTTGTATTTCCTTGATGATGACATTGAGCATTGTTTCATGTGTCTGTTGGCCATCTCGATGTCTTCTTCGGAAAAGTGTCTGTTCATATCATTAGCCCATTTCGTCAATGGATTATGTGTTTTGGATGTTGAGTTTCATAATTTCTCTGTAGATTTTGGATACCAACCCTTTATCCGATATGTTATTTGCAACTATCTTCTCCCGTTCTGTTGGTTGCCTTTTAGTTTTGCTGATTTTCTCCTTCGCTGTGCAGAAGCTTTTGATTTTGATGGCGTCTCAAGAGTTCATTTTTGCTTGTGATTCCCTTTCCTTTGGAGATGTGTCGAGTAAGAAATTGCTGCGGCTGAGGTCAAGGAGCTTGTTGTTTGCTTTCTCCTCTAGGGTTTTGATGGTTTCCTGTCTCCTGTTCAGGTCCTTCATCCATTTTGAGTTCATTTTTGTATCAGGTGTAAGAAAGTGGTCTAGTTTCATGCTTTTGCACGTTGCTGTCCAGTTCTCCCAGCACCCTCTGTTAAAAAGGGTGTCTTTTTCCCATTGGATACTCTTTTCTGCTTTGTCAAAGACTGATTGGCCATACATGTGTGTGTCCAATTCTGGGTTCTCTATTCTATGCCATTGGTCTATGTGTCTGTTTTGGTGACAATACCATACTGTCTGGATGATTACAGCTTTGTAGTAAAGGCTAAAGTGTAGGATGGTGTTGCCTTCTATTTTGGTTTTCTTCTTCAATATTACTTTGGCTATTCAGGGTCTTTTATGGTTCCACACAAATTTTAGCATTTTTACTCTAGCTTTCAAAAGAATGCTGGTGCAATTTTTATTGGGATGGCATAGAATGTGTAGATTGCTTTGGTCAGTATTGACATTTGAACTATATTTATTTTTCCAATCCATGAGCATGGGATGTTTTTCCATTTCTTAGTGCCTTCTTCAATATCCTTCATAAGTCTATAGTTTTCAGCATACAGATCTTTTACATCTTTGGTTAGGTTTATTCCTAGGTATTTTATGGGTTTTGTGCAATTGTGAATGGAATTAGATTCTTGGTTTCAATTTCCATTACTTCATTATTGGTGAATAAAAATGGCACCGATTTGTGTTCTTTGATTTTGTACCCTGGGACTCTGCCTAATTCATGGAACTGGTCTAGCAGACTTTTGGTGGAGTCTGTCAGGTTTTCCATGCAGAACATTATGTTGTCTGATTACAATTTTTGTTCTAGCTTTGAGAAAAGTGAAAGTTTGACTTCATCTTTGTCAATTCTTTTTTTTTTCATCTTTGTCAATTCTGATGTCTTTTGTTTCATTTGTTGTCTGATGGCTGATGCTAGGACTTCCAGCACTATGTTAAACAATAGTGGTGAGAGTGGACATCCCTGTCATGTTCTTGAAATCAGTGGGAAAGCTCTCAGTTTTCCCCCATTGAAGATGATATTAGCTGTGGGCTTTTCATTAATGGCTTTTATAATGTTTACATAATTTCCTTCTATCCCTACTTTCTCCAGGTTTTTATTAAGAAAGGATGCTGTATTTTGTCGGGGCGCCTGGGTGGCTTAGTCGGTTGAGCGTCCGGCTTTCGCTTAGGTCATGATCTCTCTGTTTGTGGGTTCTTGCCCCGTTTCGGGCTCTGTGCTGACTGCCTGCTCAGAGCCTGGAGCCTGTTTCAGAGTCTGTGACTCCCTCTCTCTCTGACCCTCCCCTGCTCACGCTGTCTCTCTCTCTCTCCCCTAGAAATAAATAAAAAAAATAAAAAGAAAGGATGCTGTATTTTGTCAAATGCTTTTTCTGCAACTATCCGCAAGATCCTATGATTCTTATCTATTCTTTTGTTAATGTGATGTAGCACACTGATTGATTTTCAAATATTGAACCAGCTCTGTAACCCAGGAATAAATCCCACTTGATCATGGTGAATAATTCTTTTCATATGCTGTTGAGTTTGATTTGCAAGTATCTTGTTGAGGATGTTTGCATACATATTCCTCAAGGATATTGGCCTGTTGTCTTTTTTTGCTGGATCTCTGTCTGGTTTGGGAATTAAAGTGATGCTGGCTTCAAAGAATGAATCCGGAAGTTTTCCTTCAATTTCAATTTTTTGGGAAAAACTTGAGAAGAATGGGTATTAACTCTGCTTTAAATGTCTCGTAGAATTCCCCAGGGAAGCCCTCTGGTCCAGGGCTTTTATTCGTTGGGAGATTTTTGAAAACTGATTCAATTTCGTCCCTAGTTATGGGTCGGTTCAGATTTTCTGTTTCTTCCCATTTGAGTTTTGGTAGTGTGTGCGTGTTTAGGAATTTGTCCATTTCTTCTAGGTTGTCCAATTTGTTGGCATATAATTTTTCATAGTATTCCCTGATAACTGCCTGTATTTCTAAGGGATTGGTTGTAATAAATCCATTTTCATTTGTGATTTTGTCTATTTGGGTGGTCTTTGTTTTCTTTTTGAGAAGCCTGTCTAAAGGTTTATCAATTTTGTATATTTTTTCAAAAAACCAACTCTTGAATTCATTGATCTGTTGAAAAGTTTTTTTGGGTTTCTATATTGTTTATTTCTGTCCTGATCTTTACAGCTTTGTGATAGGTTTTAAATTAAACACATATGTGTTGCTATCAATATACTCTTTTCTTCAAGATTCTTCTCAGTACATATATTCCTGTGAATGCGATATTCATGTTCGGATGGGTATTGATTTTTCTGTCTAAAATGCCATTGAGATTTTGATAGAGACTGTACTAAATCTATACATCACTTTGAGTAGTATTGACAGCTTAGTAATATATGTTTTTAATCTTTATTTTATGAGAGAGAGATAGAGTGCAAGTGGGGGAGGGGCAGAGAGAGACAGAAACACAGAATCTGAAGCAGGCTCCAGGCTTCAAGATGTCAGCATAGAACCTTATACAGGGCTCAGATCAAGAGCCACAGTTGGACACTTTAGCAACTGAGCCACACTGTGTCCAACAGCCCAGGAGTGTTAAACGTTTTTATGCAAGATGGATGTGGTTCCTCTTTTTTTCCAGTACTGGCCCAATATTTTCCAGTTTTCATCACAGTAGTGATGACCTCTATCTCGTGTGAAATCCTGTGCATTGTATTCTTTGTGATGCTATTTTGAATGCAATTGTCTTTATTTGCAATATTGTTGTTTGTTGTGTGGAAACACAGTTAATTTATAAGTGTTGGGTTTGTAGTCTCCAACTTCGCAAAATTTGTGTGAGATTTAACAAGGTTTTAAAAGCAAGGATTCTTCAGAAAAGACAATGATGGAGGTGATGTGGGAGAACTCTAGGCTCATCACATCTCACAAACACAACCTGATAACTATCAAATCATCCTAATACCCCAATAAGCAAACTGAAGACTGACAGAGGAACACCTTAAGTAAGGAGAGAGAAGAGACACTTCAAAGACTGTACTGTAGGCAGGACAGAGATATGGCTTGGAGAGAAACAGATTGTACTGCAGATCACTGGCCTGTAGTGAGGAGATAACTGGATTTGGGAACAAAGAGAGGAAGGCAGAGACTTACACAAAGTGCGAAGATGGAAGAATGTTGCCCAAATGAAAGAACAAGGGATAGCCTCGATCAGAGATTTATGTAAAACAACTGTCAGTAACACGTTAAATAGAGAATGTAAGGCAATAATCATAAGAAATACTGCGTTCAGAAGAGACTAGAAAACATTAATGAGACCCTTCCCACGGAGGTAAAAGTGTGAAAAAAAGAATCAAATGGAGATGGAAAATGTAATAAACAAGATTAGAAATCATCCTGATGCAATGAACAGCAGGTTGGAGGAAGAAAAGGAGTGAATTAATGAGCGAGAAGACAAAGTAATGGAAAATAGTGAATCCGAACAAAAGAGACAGAAACATTTTTGCAACGTGAGAATAGACTTAGGGAACTCAGTGACTCCTTCAAAAGTAACGACATTTTTATTACAGAAGCTCCAGAAGAAAAGAGAAAAGGGGCAGAAAATTTATTGGAAGAAATATTAGAAAAGGTCCCTACTCTGGGGAAGGAAACAGACATCTACATCTAGGGGCACAGAGGCAGAGCATATTTTCCTCAAAATAAACAAGAAGCAGTCACACACTGAGATGTATTTGATTTAAATTTGAAAATATGAGGCTAAAGAAAAACTGAAAAACATCAAGAGAAAAGCAGTCCTCACCTGCAAGGGAAGTCTTAATTGAAAACAAATTGGGCTCTTTGATGACAGGACAGAGCCTGCTTGGGCTTCTCCAGTCCCCCTCTCTCTATGTGCCTCCCCTGCCCTTTTCCCTCCCTCTCCATCTCTGGTTCTCTCAAAATAAATAAGCATTGAACAAAAAGAAAAGAAATTTGAGACAAACAACTTAATTCAACCATTTGTAGTATAAAAATTTCAAGATAGAGTATCTCCTAGAGAAAGTAGGCAGAAATAAGCAACACAAACGATGACCAAACAAAACCAAAAAGAAAAAAATGTAAAAATAAGGATTCTCTAGGTTTTTTATAGATCATGACATCTGTGAACGGAGATCATTTTGTTTTATCTTTTCCATTTTCAATGCCTTTAATCTATTTCTTTCTTGCCCACTTGTTATGAATAGACTATGCAGTGCTATGTTGAATTGAAGTGGTGATGTCACTTCATTACCTTGTTTCTGATCAGACAGGTGAAGGTTTTAGTGTTTCATTGTTGACTATGTGAGATTTCAGCTTTCTATACACAGATAGCCTTTATTAGGTCGTGGCTGTTTCCATCCATTCCTGCTTTATTGGGTCTTTTTAATCATGAAATTCTTTCCAATATGTTTACTTCCTGTTCTGCATCAATTAATACGATCATGTCGTTTTTATCTTCATTTTGTTAATGTGCACTTTTGAACGGATGGTTTTCCATATGTGGAAACACCATCGAATTTCTGGAAGAATTCTCACTCATTTATGATTTAAAATATTATTTTTTATTATTTCCTTTTATCTCTTCTTTACTTATAATGTCTTCTTATGCTTTGATAACTTCTTAAAGCTGGGGTCACAGAGAGTGTGTTCTTAATATCCCTTTACATGTTTCATCGAAATGTTTGAGGAGATTTGAACAGATTTCTCAACAAATGTTTGTATGGATTATCCAGTTCATTCATCTGGATAAACACTTTTCTTTGTTGGGAGCTTTTTTGATTTGTTTTTGATTTGAATTAATTTTTACAATCTACCTAGTAGATATAGATCAGTTGAGATTTTTAAAAATATTTCCCTCTGAGGGAGTCCCGATAACTTCTATCTTTCCGAAATTTACGCCCATTTTTTGATATCTCTCTTGTCATATAATTCTCTAGTGGCGACTCCTCTAATGATTTGTATCTCTATGATATCAGTTATCCTGAGCCTGCCTTCCATTCTTCCCCTTGATTGTAGTTGTCTTCTCTCTTCCTTCCTTTCTTGATGTAAAGGGTTGCCAATTTTCATTTGTTCTGAGAACCAACCCTTTCTATTCTTTATAGTTTCCTAGTTTTGCTGTATCCTACTTTACTCACTTCTGTGTTGTGTTTCAATTTCCTTTTTGTTGGTAATTTTGGGTTCATATGGCATTTTGCCTGAGTATTTGAGGTATAAGAATGTGATTTGCGCTATGCCACGACAACACTACTGCGTTATCTATTAGGCTATGTGGTCTGTACGTTGTGTGCAAGTTTATGTGTTTCCGAAGAATGAGGTTCTGATGATTCCTTGTCATCCACCTTGCTGACATTCTCTGAGTGATTTTAGGGATTTATATTAGTAGTTGTCAGCACATCCTGCAGGAGTAATAAGAAGAATGCTTGTGTTTCTCTGTTCTTTGATATCTTTCAGCTGTATCTTCCCATGGCACCCTGAGCTTCCTGACAACGTTGTTCATAGAAGCTTCCTTTCAACACATGTCAATGAGTAGATGTAAACCTAGTGCCCTTGAGAATTTACACATAATGATAGACCAAGACAATGATGGAAAGAGTGAGGTTCATCATAAATGTCGGGAAAGATATCCAAATTGAGACAACTGCGTGTAATGTGAATCTCACTGCCCAAACTTGTGAAAAATATAAACCATTCTGGAAAAACCTCCCTTTTAAGTCCAGTACTTTACTATAGCAGTGTGTTTCTGTAAGCAAAAGCTCAAAGCAATTGGTGGAACATGAATATCTGCCTCACAACTATTTGCACATCTGGAAAGTTACCTAGTGCAATGGGAGCATGTGGTCCTGCGGGATGGTGATGGTAGCCTTTGCTGGGAACCAACAATAGACTCACAACGAGGAAAGGAGATGGCAAACTCCTTCCTGGGAACTCAGTAGTTGTTGTTTGTGTTGAGTCACATGGTGGCTATGGGGGCTCAGGTGTGCTGTGCTGCACCTCTCATGTAGTGCCACTAAACACGGGTGCGGGAGAGCAGCATCAGCACTAACAAGGAACTGGTGGAAGATGCCAAGCCACAGACACAATTACAAAACTGCAGAATCATCATCTCTTTTAGGGGACCTGGACCACATGATTTATATGCAAATTAAACTTGAAAGCACGCAACTGCTTATTAGCCTGGGTTTACAAGAAACATCCCATGGCGAATTTCAAGAACCAGCATCACCTGGGCCTTCTGCAGGTGTCTGTCTATTGGTCAGAGTGAGAGCATCGGTGCTGACTTAACCATGAGCCTCAGGTGATTCTCAGGTGAGGCCAGGGAGAAGCTCGAGAAGCCGTAGACGTATTTGGGAGGCTGCATCCGGCTTTCAGTTGAAGAGTCGATGATAGTCTGTTCGGTGTGGACTTGGAAGGAGCAGGTCAGTGCAGCCCCCGCTCCCTGAGCTGGGGCGGGATGTGTGGCTGTCTGTGGGAGAGGAGGACATCTGAATCTGGGAAGGAAACGTTTCCACGTAGGAGCTCCATTTTTCTGAATCTTTCCTGTGTCAAATTCAAGGAGAGGGCAGCCTTTTCTGCATTTCAAGATCCTTCTGCCTCTGAGGTGATGAGAGCAGATGCAGAGGCTGTGCTGAGGCCTTTCAAAGCCTTCAGGTGTGATTTCTCCACCTACCATCACCCCAGAAAACACGAGGGAGGAGAAAGGAGAGGAAGAAATGGCTGCTTCTCAGGTAAATTTTGCTTGACTTCGCTCAGAGGCTGTGTCCTCATTACTTAATGAAATCCCATGTATTTAGAGCTTCCAAATATTTACTTTTCTTCCTCTGATGAACCTGCCTAACAAATTTGCTTTGGACTAGTTTTTATCCCTTTCATGATAGTCACATTCATTTCTTTAGGACCTTCCTGTGTTCTATCCCCAGTCCTTCTCTCCATTCTCTACAACCAGGCTTTCTATACAGCATGAGGAATTCCTGTCATGAATTCATGACCTGCAAATTATTGTAAATAACCGTTTGGTGAGAGATCAGTATGGGGATGTGTTGATACCCAAGATTCTCATGGGAGATGGGTCAGGTTTGGGGCCCCAGTAAAGGACAAGATTATATATGGATGTTCTGTCTGGGTGTGGCCTGAGTCTGTGTAAACTGGTTACGAACATGAACAATCAGGGGGCCCCGGTGGCGCAGTCAGTGAGGTGTCGCAATCTTGATTCCGGCTCTGGTCAAGATCTCATGGTTCGTGTGAGTCCTGTGTCCGGCTGCTCACTGTCAGCAGAGCCTGTCTGGCATATTCTCTCCCTTTGTCTCCCACCCCCATTCACTCTTGCTCAAAATAAACTTAAAAAAAAAAATACATGAAAAACAAATCAACTAACTGTTGGGCCCAGAATAAGTCAATGTTCTGAAAAAGAGCCTTGCTGTGTAGAGTGTTTCAAAGACTTTCTTTTTAAGAATCATTAAAGACTATAAGAATGGGGAGGAGTCTTTGACTTGAAATTTACAAAAATCTGTATTTTCACAATTTGTATCCTAGTATGATTTTTTTCTTCCGTTGGAAACTCTAAAACGTCCGTGATGAGTCCCTCTCTAGGCATGAGGCCCCTGATATCAATTTGTCTCGTTTACAGCTGATATTATCGTGGATAACGTGGATCAGGGTCTCTCTGACAGATTCCCCCCGAAAATGAAGTCTCTCTCCTTTGTTTACTGGAGTTGCTGGCCTTTGCAAATAAAGGCTTTATATTAGTCCTTAATCTATTAAGTTTGAATTTTATCTTGCATGGTGTAACAGATGTTTTCTTCATTATTGCTGTCTGTAAATTTACAGCAAAATCTAACAAGTATCTTATACCTACTCTATGTTCATAGTTCTTAAAATTCTATAATGTAGCTCGGCACAAGTGACAATACCATTTCAAGGAAATAGTCAGGAATTTGTTGGTGACAGGAATGAAATATTTATGATGGTTTTTCTTGACTGAAATGTTACCCTTCCCTGAGGTTCTCTGTTACCTTCACTGTGAATTAGTGATAATTCTAGAAAGTAAATAGCATAGGATACTGTTGTCAACATCTTAGTGTGATATATATTCCTTATTTGTTGTAAATTTTTTTAAGTTTATTTTTAGAGAGGTAAAGAGAGGAGAGAGAGTGTAAGTGAGATGGGGGTGGGCAGAGAGAAGGAGGGAGAGAACCCAAAGCAGGCCCCATGCTCCGTGCCGACACCTATGTGGGGTTTGACCTCATGAACTGCAAGCTCATGACCTGAGCAGAAGTCACATGTTTCACCATCTGAGCCACCCAGGTGCCCCAATATTCATTATTCTTGATTCCATAGTCCCTGGAAGTGGAGTTAAGAAGCTGATTATTGCAGGGGCGCCTGGGTGGCTTAGTCGGTTAAGCGTCCGACTTTCGCTTAGGTCATGATCTCGCGGTTCGTGGGTTCGAGCCCCACGTCGGGCTTTGTGCTGACTGCCAGCTCAGAGCCTGGAGCCTATTTCAGAGTCTGTGTCTCCCTCTCTCTCTGACCCTCCCCTGCTCACGCTGTCTCTCTCTCTCTCTCTCTCTCTCGCTCCTAGAAATAAAATAAAAATATTTAAAAAAAAAAAACAACCTGATTATGGCAAAGCCTTCCTAAGTGTTTGAAAGAGGCCATCAGGAAATCACGTTTGGAGAAATAATTTTCTACATCCTTTTGTAATGTGTTCTCTACAGGGCCTAGTGTTGGATTTGGAATTGTCGATTCTCCAGCAAGGGTCATGGACCTTTTTTTTCCTATAAATAGGTCTTGCTGTCTCTAGAATAGATCCAGTTAAGATATTTGGGAAAAGGAAAGAGCCCTGGTGCATGAAGAGAAAGGAGAGAGTAATCACACACCCAGGTAAGTGGGAATGAACGAAGTAGAGGACACAAGGGGGGCCCGAAGGTTAAGGGAGAAAACTTTGACATTATACCTAAAATGTGGTCTGGGAAGCTCTGCTTGAATTGAATGATTCTGGAAGCCTAGGTTTATTTTGCTGATGGTCATGGAAGGACTTTCCTGTCTCTTTCTTCCCATGCTCCTATATCCTGTAAGGTGTATCCTCTGTGCCAGAGTCTTCCATGGCATTCACCGTGAAATCCAAAAGCCTCCCCATGGCCAGTGAGGGTCTATTGATCTGACTTGCTTCTGGGGACATGTGAAAATCTGTACACAATGGGAGATTGTACGTGGAGGTCCCAACATAATTTAAGAGACTTTTAATTACAGAGAACAAACTGAGGGTTGCTGGAAGGGTATTGGGGAAGGGAGCTGGCCATTAAGGAGGGCACTTGTTGAGATGGGCACTGAATGTCCTATGTAATTGAAGAACCACTGGATTCTAGTCCTGAAGCCAATACTATACTGTATGTTAACTTGAACTTATTTTATTATTTTAAGTTTATCTATTTTGAGAGGTGGGAGCAGAAGAAGGGCAGAGAGTACAGAGTCCGACACGGGGTCAAGCCCACAAACCGTGAGATCATGACCTGAGCCAATGTTGGATGCTTAACTGACTGAGCCACCCAGGCATCCCTATTCTTGGCTTTTCTGAATAATGCTGCTAGGAATCTACTTCTGCACAGGTCTTTTGCAAACCCTAGTTTACATTCTTTTGGTTATATACCGACAACTGGGATACTGATTTTATCATAACATTATTTAAATGTTTTTGACAAACCTTGATCTTGTTTTTCATTGTGTTTGTGCCATTTGCATTTACTCAAGCAGTGCATTGGGGTTCTAATTTCTCCACATCCATTCCAACATGTGTTCCTGTTTATTCAATAGTGGGATGTGAACTCGATGTGATCCCTCACTGTGGCCAGATTTGTATTTCTCTAACGAATAATGATTTTGAGTATCTTTCATATGGTTGGCCACTTGTAGGTCTTCACTGGATGATCATTATATTCTTCAAAATTTTTTTAAATGTTTTATTTATTTCTAGGAGAGAGAGAGAGAGAGACAGCGTGAGCAGGGGAGGGTCAGAGAGAGAGGGAGTCACAGACTGAAACAGGCTCCAAGCTCTGAGCTGGCAGTCAGCACAGAGCCCGACGCGGGGCTCGAACCCACGAACCGCGAGACCATGACCTAAGCGAAAGTCGGACGCTTAACCGACTAAGCCACCCAGGCGCCCCTCTATTCTTCAAATTTTAAACCATGTTATTTGCTTTTTGGTTGTTGATGCATGGGTTCTCTCTCTATCCTATATGTTAACTCTGTATGCTCTAAATGCTCTACAAAAAACTTACTTCCATTTCACAGGTTGCCTCTTTACTCCACTGTTGCCTTAGAATTACTCTGAATTCTGTATGTTTGACTATACTGTGTGTCCTTTCACTTGGCTCAAGATATTTCCTGGTCCTTTTCTCCATGGCTTTTGACTGATGGATTGTTCAAGAGCATATAGTTCAGCTTCCAAATGTTTGTGGACTTTCCAATTTTCCATCTGATCCTAAAAGTGAGTTTCATTCCATGGTGGCCGAAAAAACCATAGTTGTATGATTTCAGTCTTCGCAAATTTCTTAAGACTTGATTTGTACTCTACACATGATCTTTACAGGATCCTGATCCATGTGGAAAAGACATGATTGTGTATTCCGCTCCTCTTTGGTGGAGAGGTCCTTTATTATGTTTCTCATACATAATTGGTCTGTCATGTTGCTTAAGTGCATTTCTTATTGGACTTGAATTCTGTCTTTGTGGTTAAACTGGCATGTCATCCTCTGCTACTCTTATGATGGTGTTGACTTCATTTCTTTCATATGTGCTTCACTTGACATAAGGGATCCTGGATGCTAGGTGTATACATATTAATAATTGTTATAGTGCCCCAGTAATTTCATGGCTTTATCTTTCTAAAATGTCGTTTTTCTATCATTGACAGTTTTTGACACTGAATCTGTATTTGTTTGATAACAGTCTGGCCACCTCTGCTGCCTTTTGGCTTCCATTTGCATGGAATGTCTTCTTACATACTTTGACTTGCATCCTATGTGTGTCCTTAGATCTACTGTGAGTCTCTTACAGACAGGAGACTGTAGGATATTGTTGTTTACTCACTGAACCAGTCTATTGTGTTTTTTTTTTTAATTGGAGGATTTGAATCCTTTTACAATCCGTGTATTACTAAAAGGGAACCACTAGTACTGCCAACTTTTTGTAGCTTTCTGAATTTGTTGTGGCTATTTTATGTCACTTCCCCTCTGTTCTGTGTTCCATTATGGTTTGTTTGGTTTTTTTTTTTTTTTTCCTTTTTGGATGTTTGTAATGACCTGCTTCGGTGTGATTCTCCTATCCTTTCTATATCTTCTTTCGACAATTTCTTTGTGGTTACCATGAGAATGACTGAAAACTTCTCATAACCAACATGTCCAGCACAGCACCTGCTTTGTCTTACCGATATCCCAAATTCTTTTATTTTGTATACTCTGCAACGTGGATTTGTGATTTTTTTTATACTTTTAATTTTTTGAAGACTCTGTCACAGAAATATTGATTTGTGGTACCTCCTTACAAACTGCAGGTTTGCCTAGTTGCTTAAGTATTGACATCGAGCAGAGTGTTTATATGTTTATTTTGTTTCAGTTACTTTTACAATCTTTGTGCTTTAACCAGAATCTCCCTTTAATTTTTCTTGTAGAGACGGTTGACTGGTAAACTTCTAGAGGTTTTTTCCTGGGAAAGCCTTCATTTCTCCAATAACTTTTTTTAAATGCTTATCAATTTTTGAGAGACAGAGCCCGAGCAGGGGAGGGGCAGAGAGAGGGAGACACAGAATCAGAAGCCTGTGTTAGCTTCAGAAGAGCTGTTAGCACAGAGCCCATCGCAGGGCTCAAACTCCCAAACTGTAGCATCATGACCTGAACTGAAGCCAAATGCCCAACTGACTGAGCTACCCAGGCGCTCAGTGGGTGGAGAACTGCGTTTCAAGAGAATAGCTATAAAAGAAATCAACGTGGGAAAGTCTTTCATCAATGCTCAAACCTCATTAAATGTCACCGTTTCCTTGCTGGTGAGAATGGTAACAAATGTAGAAGTTGTGGCAAAGTTTTTAAGCAGTCTTCAAAACTTTGTAAAGGAAGAGTTTTCATCTTGAGAAGAAAACTTAGATACGTAAAGAATGTGGCAACATTAACCTTAACCAGTCCTTAACCAGTACTCCGTTTTTTTCCACATCACAGAGTTTAAACGGAAAAAAAAATTGGAAATGTCAAGGGTATGGCAAAATCTATACGTGGACATGGAGCCTTCCTGGGCACCAGATAATTTGTACTGGGCAAAAACCTTACAGATGTAAGTAATTTGCTGAAGCCTTTAGCCATTGATCAGACTTTCCTTGACATCAGAGTATGTATACTTGGAGAGAAACCCAACCACCGTGGAGAATATGACAAAGCCTTTAACCCAATGTGGGCTCCATTTTGTGAAGCACGAAATTAGGACCTGAGCTGAAATTAAGAGTCATAGGCTTAAGAAGGGAACCCAGGAGCCCCTATAAAGTTACAATTTTAAAGTGAATTTTTATATTGTAACAATATAAATAAAGAAATAAATATTTATTAATAAGTAAAACTTTATTACTACCCCGGAGGGTAGCAGAGAGGACACAGAGAGTACTCCTCTACTCTGCACTCTGTTCCCTTGTTGTTGGCAGTGGATATTACGCTGGTACTTTTGATGAAACCTACAGCTAACAGTGACACACTAATATCGTACGATGACAGAATTATTAATATTTCGCTAATCTTAATTATTTTTCCCTCCACAAGGATGTGATCCAAAATAGCAGTTTATAATCTGTTAGCACAGAGTCTTATGCGGGGATCGAACTCCTGAACTGCGAGATCATGCCTTGAGACAAAGTAGATGCTTATCTGACTGAGCCCCTTAGATGCCCCTAAACTTCATTTTTTAAATAGTTTCCCAAGAATTTCTTAATCCAGGCAGGAGACCGCAATCAGGCAAGGAATATAAGGAGGCAAATGGCTAACGGGAAGGTGTAAGTAAGGAGGCAAGGTTTAGTGCCGGGATTAGTTCAGCTGAGGTAGGAGACAGTTATAAAGACAGAGAAGAAACATCCAGACAAGGACATCAATTACAACTCAGATCATATACATCTGAGGAGAATTAGGCATTCTGACACTAGTAAACAGAGGAAGGCCAACAAGAGCTTGTGATGAGGCACCAATCTACAGGAGTAATTTGGCTAAGCCCTACAGCAAAGATTATAACAAGCATGGTAGAAACACAGATAGGGGTGACTGAAATTTGAAAGAGAACAATGTATTATAGTTTCTTTAAGTTGCTTGTGAAGTTCCTCAAGCCTCTGGTAACATTTCTCAGGTGTTAGCTGCAGGCTACTTACCATCTCTCTTCTTAAGGGTGGTCGGTAGGGGATTATTCTAGTTAGCAGTTACTTTCCATTCCAAGTGGCTATCAGGTGTCAGGTGGGCTGCCCTTCTTGAGAATGATGGATCCAGGTGGTTAGTCCTGCAACCTTGAGGGCTGTGGGTGTGGTTAGCACAACTAAATGGGGTCCCTTGCAGGTAGGTTAGAGTGGTTCCCTTTTCCAATCTTTTATCCAAACCTCCTCCCCAAGTTTGTGAGGGTGTACAGTTATTCCTAGGGAAATAAGTATCCTGTCTTTCACCCACCTATGCATCTCTGATACAGTTTTTCCTAATCCTTGTAGTTGTTTTGTAGTTCTAAATTCCCTAGCTCTGTCAGGTCCCCCTTGGATTTGAGTAGTGGAGGGGCATCTCCCATATAAGATCTCAAATGGGGAGAATCCTACTTTTGCCCAGAGTATACAGCATATTCAGAGAAGAGCTAGGGCAAGTTAGTTTCCTGACATACTTTTGCCGTGGCTGAATTAAGGGTCCAGATGATACGTTCCACTCTCCCTGTATGCTGGGGCTGGTAGGCTGCCTGTAAGGTCCATTGGATACCTTGGGTTTTGGCTACTTGTTGCACCACCTCAGCCGTCCAAGCCAGACCATTGTCTGAGCCTGTGGTTACCAGCACTCCATGTCTGGAAATGACTTCCCTTAGCAAGGCCTTGATTACTTCTCTTGCCTTCCTTTTTGGTGCATGTAGGATCGGTTTTAACCCAGCCTGAAAACATGCAGATGAATATCAAAGGATACTTCTATCCTCTACGTGGCCTTATTTCAGTAAAGTCTACCTCGAAATTTTGAAAGGGTGCCTGACCACAGCGTTGCATTCCCATAGGCCCATTGGGGCCTTTTTTACCATTATTTTTAGCTCAGAGAAGGGAGCATTGAAAGACCAAGGCACAGAGGGATGGTAGTCAAGCAATTACATAGTAACTGCTCAATAAGGCTTCAAGGACATTTTTTCCTAGGTGGGTGATTCACACTGTTAGAAAACCACCTGGTGGGCTAGCTGCTCCGGTATATAGACTCTTTGGTCCAGAATTACCCACCTTCCTATTTTTGTCTGGCCTCCTTTTTCCTGTTGTGCCCCTTTTGTTTCTTTAATTGTATATTTTGGGGAAGTTGGAGATTCTGGGGCAGCATGATTTTTGAAGGTGTTGTGTGTTTTCCCACTGCTTGTTTAGCTGTGGTGTCAGCCTGTTGATTCTCTTTCAAGACCGGGTCCTTTCCTCTTTGGTGTCCCTTGCAGTGGATGACTACTACCTAACTCAGTTCCCAGACGTCCCCTAACAGTTTTAGGATTTCTTCTCGAATTTTATTTCTCCTCCTCCTACGGTCAAAAATCCTCTCCCCTCGTATAGAGCCCCACAGACCTGTAGAGTGATGACGGCATAGCGTGAGTCAGTTATATGTAGGTCCGTTTGTCTTTACTGAGTCTAGTGCTCTTATTAGGGCCGACAGTTTTTCTCTTGGCAGTGACTATCGTTGTCGAAGGGCCTGTGCTTCTCTGACCTCAAAATCACAGACTGCCGAATAACCGGCATATCTTTTGCCTTCATTCATGAAGCTGTTGCCGTCGCTGTACTGGATGAGGTCAGGATTTGTAAGGGCCTGTCTGATATAGGTCGGGTTGGCTAGGATAGACTTCATCAAGTACCTCTAGACAGTCGGGCTCTGGGGACCCCGTGCCTGTGGAGAGGAAAGTGGCAGTGTTTAGAGTTTTTACAGCTTCCAGTCCTATTTGTGGGTTCTCAAATAGTAGTCCCTGATATTGTGTCATCCGCGCATGCATTAGGCAGTGTTGCCCTCTAGCATCCATCAAAGTAATAACAGAATGGGGAACCTTAACATTTAGATTTTGCCCCAGTGGGAATTTGTCTGCTTCCTTGATTAAAAGTGTGATGACTGCTTGTGCCCTGAGACAGGGTGGCCGTCCTGCCACAACCAAGTCACTCTGTTTTGAAAGATATGCCACTGGTCTTAATCAAGGTCCCAATTCCTAGGTGAGAACTCCCAGGGCCTCCACATTCTTATCATATACAAGCAGGGGATCCATATTTGACGGAATCCTGCTGCTCTCAGCAACTCTCACATCTGCCTGCAGGTAGTGGGAACCAGAATGGCACAGACTTCCTGTTGGCCAATCTGTGCCTTTTCCTTTGACACCCAATATCCTGCCTCTGTTAGTAGCCTGAGTGGGGCTCTGGGTCCTCCTGGGACTGGCTAGCAGAAGATCATCCATATATTGGAGGAGGACACATCCTAGGTCCCAACCCAGAAACCTGGCTAAATTAGATGCCAGTGCACCACTGTATAAACTTGGTGAATTTTTGGATCTTGGTAGCACTCTAGCCGAAGGGAACCATTACTTTGTCCCTGTGCTAGGGATTTCCCATTCAAAAGCAAATAGAGTAGGCTCTTAGGTGCTAGCTGGAGACAGAAGGTGATCCTTTAAATCTAGACATGTGAAGCATCCTGCCTCAGAGGGTATGAGTCCTAGTAGAGTGTATGCGTTAGGCAATGCTAAAGGCAGTGTGACAACTGCTTCATTAATGGCTCTTATGTCCTGTCAGGTTGGTAATCAATTGTCCCAAGCTTTTTCATGGATAGCAGAGGAGTATTCTATGGGGACTGGCATCATTAAAAGGAACAACTTGAGTCACCTGTCCAAGTGTGTCTGGATCCTTAGTATGCTTCCTAGCATATTAACATACCTTGACAGGTTGGGACCCAGGCTTTACGTTGCTGGAGACCCGCTCCAGCCAGTCCAGGGGTCCCTGAAGGATGGACGGTGTCAGCAAGACTGAGTGAGAGAGCCACAAGAATCTTTCTGGTCACCAGACAGGTATCTTTACCCTGTCGGTTTTGGTGTCTTTATTTACAGGTCAAACAACAACATGGCATCAGAAAATGGAATTTTTACAATGGATAGCTTTTTGTGATAAGATGCTTTGGAAAGTGTACAGAAACAGGGTTATGTGGGAAATGAGTGAGAGAAGCCCTCACATCTACTAGACAGAGGAACAGAGAGAGTTAGCATCCCCTTCAGTCTGATTTTATCTCAGCCAGACGAATAAGCTCCCCTTCTTGAGATCCCGATATCTGCTGGGTTTGGGAGCCCTTTCCAGTTGAGGCACTCATTCCCAAGAGGCAGTATTGCAAAGACAGACAAAGGGTTGGGGTGCTCCCTCAAATGAGACCTGTCAGATGCCAGTCTGGCCATGTCCTGAAGGATTAGGTGACGCTTAGCTGTAGCGGTGTCACCTTTGTGTCTTAGGATCGGAAACTATTCCAATGCCGTCATAGACTGTATGCTGTTCATCACGGAATCGCAGACGGGCCCACTCAGACTCTGTAGGCTTTTGGGGACCTTATGGGTCCCACCGTGGACCCATAGACTCTATCCTGGCAGGCAAGCCCGACCGAGTCGCACATTCACACTCACGTACACACCAGAGGTGATTGCATTCCCTCCCACAGAATTCCTACAGATGAGACTAAAGGACAATGACAACAGGACAAAACAGGTACAGAAGTGGCTACAAAACAGGTTTACAGGTTACAGATGTGGTCACACGGATGGCTCGGTGCGCCCTGGGGCAGGAAGCAGAGCTGCCTCCAGCCTAACACTTAATCCCCCAAACAAAAGTACATGTGTGTTCAGAATTCACATGGTAAATTGACTTAGCTCCAGAGACTTAAAAAGGTGACTCCCAAGGATTAACTGGGACCACTTTGGGGGCGGCAGTAAAGACAAGAATGTTTCGCTCGGTCCCAGGACATCTTCAGGAACCAGGGAGGCTACAGGCGAATGAGACCGTAATCGGAGATCTGAGGTCTCCATTATCTTGGTGGGACCTCCAAAATGTTAGGTCGAAGGACACAAAGACCAACGGAGACCACTGAAGCCGAATGAAGGGAGTCTTTATTGTCAGTGGGGACCGCACAGGGTTAACACAGAGCTCTAAGTGTGGGGGCCCGTAATCTATTTGAGTGAAAGGTTGTCATGAGCCTGTCTAACCGGTTGAAGGGCCTGGTCAACAAACTTCACAAGTATCTGATATCCATCCGGGATTCCTACAGGGGATGGGACTCCTGGGTGAAGAGAGCCCATAGTTTCCATGGTAACATTTTTGGCCCTTAGATCTTACAAAAACCTCCATTTTCCAGATTTCTTCTTTATAACGAAGATAAGGGTGTTCCCAGAACCTACGGAGAGCTCTATATGACCTGCTTCCTTATTTCAAGGACTACGGAGAACTCTATATGACCTGCTTCTAGCTGTTGTTCAATTAGTTGCCTTGCTGCTGATATTTTTTCAGAGGTTAGGAGCCATTGTTCAACCCATATAGGGGGAGGAGACTTCCCAACTATGGGGTCAGTAGCTAGTGGAACAATGGCCCCTTCTCTAACCTATTTGACTAGGATAACGGAGGAAGGGGAGGAGGTGGTTTGGGGGGCCGTTCCTTGAATGTGTCTATTTGTTGAAATGAAGTTTTTCTAGCCTGGATGGGGAAGGCCCAGTTGTTTGATGTTACTGTTGAAACCTTCGTAGTGGTGGAGTTGGGGACAGTCCCTGAGTCCACCTTATTATCATTTTGAGGGGAGTGGGCTTGAAGAGAAAAACGGAGCAATTTGTCGAGGAGATACCTTTACCCCCTGTTTGGTAATGCAATGAAAGGAGATTGTTTGTTGATTTATTTATTTATTTATTTTAAATGTTTTATTTATTTTTGAGAGAGAGAGAGAGACAGCGTGAACAGGAGAGGGTCAGAGACAGAGGGAGACACAGAATCTGAAGCAGGCTCCAGGCTCTGTGCTGACACGGGGCTCAATCCCAAGAACTGTGAGATCATGACCTGAGCCGAAGTCAGATGCTCAACTGACTGAGCCACCCAGGCGCCCCTAGATATAGTTTAAACAGATTACCTTCAGGTCCCTGTTCGCGCGCCCCCTGCTGGAGACCCGCAATGAAGTTTAAGTCTGTCATCCTGGAGTCAACCACGGGTGGTATCTTTCTGACTCAGGGTACTCCTTGGGCTTGAGGGGTAGGTCTAGTTCCCCTCAGGGTCTTTTTCCGGAGCCAGGAGACCATATGGAAGGAACCCAGTGAGAAAGTTTGAAGTCAAAATTGAGTTAGTGGAAGTCCTCTTTTTTTGTCCTTGGATTTTGTCCACCATGAGTGGCAGAACTGGGTCTGTCTGGGGCCAACGGGGCCAGGTGCTCTTGCACCCTTGGGTCCTGCTTACAAAGGAGTTGCCCAAATCAATCAAATAAGTATACACCTCACCTCGATAGTTACGAGGGGGTGTGGGTGTGAGTGTGTTGTGAGAGCACGTAGGATAGTCTCTCCTAGGGAATTTCAAGTGTAGAATACACTAGTATTAAGTATGGTCACGGCTATAAATGTTCAGTGCTTACACATCCTGCATAAGTAAACCTGTTATCATTTGATCCCATGTCTGAACATTTCCCCATCCTCAGCCCCAGACAACGCATATGCTAATCTTAGAATGTTGTCTTCTTTTGTATTCCACATATATATGCTTTCATACAGGGTATATTTTGCTGTGTGGGGCTCATTTAACTTGAAATGTCCTCTAGGATATTCTATTGCCGCCAAGGGAAAGGTTTCCTTCTTTTCTGAGGCTTTTATACAAGCAATAAATTAGATGAGGGACTTTACTGTGAAAAGAGCTAATACCCGAGAGGAATTTTTTTAGAGTGTTACCTGTCTGGCTCAGTAAACATTTGTTTGGCAAACATTGACTCTTTCCCTCTTTCCTTTTTCCTGTGAATGTGCTTCCCCCTTTTTGAAATTCTATAATCCCTACCCCTTCTCCTTAAGTCACAAATGGTACTTAAGCCTCATTTGCCTGACTCTGACCCTCATCTCCTTGATGTTCCTATAATTATTTCCTCTTGTGGAACTGTCTTATGTTAGTTTCATTATGGGAACCCCCAAGGAATTGAGGAAAGATGAAGAAAAATGGTTTTCTCTCCTACACATTCATTCTCTTGTTGAAAACTGACCTCTGTGCTTGAGAGCCAAAATCTAATGTGAAGACAGAGTTTGGGATAAAGAGGACCAATAGCTTTCTTGCTCTGGCAGGTAAAGGAGGCTGCCCCAGGTTAGGGCCTTCAGAACTGCAGGCCCACCCAGAGGAAGGAGCTGGGTGGTGTAGGAAAATACAGGATCCATCCGGTTTTGACAGTTTTTGTGTTCCTGCTGCCATCATGTTCATCATGTTTTCAGTGTGGTCCGGGGTTTCTCCTTTTAGAAAAGACTCAGAGAGGGGCGCCTGGGTGGCTTAGTCGGTTAAGCGTCCGACTTTCGCTTAGGTCACGATCTCGCGGTTCGTGGGTTCGAGCCCCGCGTCGGGCTCTGTGCTGACTGCCAGCTCAGAGCCTGGAGCCTGTTTCAGAGTCTGTGTCTCCCTCTCTCTCTGACCCTCCCCTGCTCACGCTGTCTCTCTTTCTCTCCTAGAAATAAATAAAAATATTAAAAAAAAAAAAAAGACTCAAAGGGACGCCTGGGTGCCTCAGTCATTTAGGTATCCCAATTTGCCTCAGGTCATGATCTCACAGCTTGCGAGTTCAAGCACTTCATTGGGCTGTCTGCTGTGTAGAGCCTGCTTCAGATTCTCTGTCCTGCTCTCTCTCTCCCATTCCCCCACTCATGTGCCCTCCCTTTAAAAAATAAACATAAGAAAAATGTTTTTAAGGCTAAGAGGAGATGAGGTAGGTTTCCCAAAGAGGAAGAAAAGGTTACTTGGTTAAATATCAAGGCTTGCTGATGGTTTAATGCCGCCATTTTGATTTTTGTTCAACTTTACACTTTTAAGCGATTTCCATTTTAGTCACCAAGGCAACAGTATGAAGACCGCTTCATAGTTTCCTGTGAGAAACCATTCAGTATTTTCTAGAATGGCTAAAAAAGAAAACACTGTAACACCAAATTTGAATGAAGATACTGAGCAATTAGAATACTCGTATATGGCGAATGGGAATTTAAAAAGCATGTTCTATTTGGGAAATTATTTGGCAGCTGAAGTGGGAAACGAAGCAGAAGGCAATTAAATTAAATTTCCTTATACCTGACAGCCCATTGACAAGTACTTGAGGCAGATAGAGTAAAAGTTTCTCCAGGAACTCCTTACTATCTTAATGCTAATGCTTTGCTAGAGGGAAAAACAACTTTCGCTTGACAATAGGTTGGCCTCCAGCATCCTGGGAGTCTTTAGCATATGAAAATCTCCTTGGAAACTTCCCCTTGACTTTACCTCCCATCCATTGCCAAGTATATAATCAGTATCTCTTCATGGTCCTGGGGCAGCTCTTCCTCCCCATGGGTTCTGTCCCCATGCTTTAATACAATCCTCTTTGTGCACCAAAGATGTGTTCAAGAATTCTTTCTTGGACGTTGGCTCTGGATCACCCCACTCTCACCCCGAAATGTCATCATGTGCATGTATCAGGGGAAGGTCCATTTGTAAAGGTGTCTCCTTCTGTGAAGCGGAAAGGAGAAGATGTACATGGACAGATACTCTGATCAGTGGAGAAGGCATAGATTTAAATCTGGACAACCAGCATGGTCATGAGTATTGTTTTCGGCCTGGTCACTTCCCCAAATGATTCCCAATAGAATAATCTGTGGAGTTTCAGGAATGAGCATTGCTGCTGCCCTCCCCCTCAGATTCCACAGCTGGGTGAGTGGAAACAACAGTGTTGTTTTAGTGAAGTGCTCCAGGTGATTCTGTTAATGGATCTTTGTTACATCCATACCTAGGAATTGGGGATTCATTATCTCCCAAAGAATGAAGAGGTGGACAGACAATGCGCAACAGGCAAAAGTTTATTAGAGTCTAAGAAAGGGATAGTATTAGGAAAGGTCTCTTTACATAGAGAGGGCATTGGAAGGTGGATACCAGTGACAATAGACAAGGTACTTTGTTTTATGAGCGTTGGGTCTCTCCCCCCTTCAGGTCTCCCCCTCAGGTCCTATACTTACTGGCTTAATAACTCTAGGTAATGGGTTGTCCATTCCTGATTGGATCATTTGTGTGTGTGTGGGGGGGTGCTCTAGGGCCATATTGTTCCTTGTGGGTCTTATGATTTACGGTATACTACTAATTTTTAGGTCTTCAGTCAATTCCTGGGGGGATCCTGGGGTGTAGGTGGTGTCACATTTTTAAGAGAAAGCTTACACCTGAGGGGGTTTGCTGTGGTAAGACACTCCCAGTGTTGTTCCAAAATGTATTATTGTCCACCCAGGGACCTTAGGTCCTAATCTTTCCTTTTTTGCCTACTGAATCCTATCTTTCTTCTATCAACATTCTAAGTGAGGCCAGAGTTAAACAGGAAGGCTTCCCATTACTTTGAGAGTTGAGTGCAGGCTTTGGCTCAAGGAGAGGTAATAGTGTCTCCTGTACAGGAGTTGGGGAGGGTCAGGTCCATGTAGCATACCTTTTCTATGCTCAAGTAGAATTTGTGAGTGTCTGGGAGGGAGGCCCCTTGAATACAGAGAAGAGAAAGTTAGGGCTTGGTCTCCAAGTAGGGGCTCACAGTTTTTTTTTTTTTTTAATGTTTTGTTTTTTTTTTTTTATTTCTAGGAGAGAGAGAGAGACAGCATGAGCAGGGGAGGGTCAGAGAGAGAGGGAGTCACAGACTGAAACAGGCTCCAGGCTCTGAGCTGGCAGTCAGCACAGAGCCCGACGCGGGGCTCGAACCCACGAACCGCGAGATCATGACCTAAGCGAAAGTCGGACGCTTAACCGACTAAGCCACCCAGGCGCCCCATGGGGGCTCACAGTTTCTGAATAGCTCCTGACACAAAGGACTAGGAAGTTGGGCCTTGTCTGCATTTCAAAGCCCTGCCTTCAGGGAAGCACTTTACCAGTGAAGAGGCTGTGTTGGTGGCTTTAAAGACATCTTCTCCTTATTCAGCTGTGATATCACCACATTCTCAGATCTTCTGAGAAATAAATCTAGAGGAGAAGGTGAGAAAAGAAATGGCCAGTTCTCAGGTAAGCCTTGTGTCCCAGGTGGGAGGACGTGTCGTTCTCGGGATATTCCTTGCATGGAGACATCGCAGGGCATCTGGGTGGTTCAGTCCGTGGAGCATCAGACTCTTGATTTCGGACCAGGTCATGATCCCAGGGACCTGTGATCCAGGCCTGCATCAGGGTTCCTTCTGAGCTTGGAGCCTATTTAAGATTTCTTCTCTCCCTGTTCCCCGTTTGCATTCACGTTCTCTCTCTCTCTCTCGATGAAAAAAAATTTTTTAATGCCAATGATTTTTTGTTTTTTTAGGTCTAATGGTTCTGCTTTATGTTAAAAAATTTTTTTGTTTGTTTACTTACTTTTGAAAAAGAGTGTGGGACGCCTGGGTGGCTCAGTCAGTTGAGGGTCTTACTTTGGCTCAGGTTATGATCCCACAGTCCATAGGTTCAAGCACTGTGTCGGGCTCTGTGCTGACAGTTCAGAGCCTGGAGCCTGCTTCAGATCCTGTGTCTCCCTCTCTCTCTGCCCCTCTCCCACTCACTTTCTGTCTCTGTCCCTCAAAATAAAGCCATGAAAGATAGTGCAAGTGGGGAAGGAACAGAGAGGAGATGCAGAATGTGAAACACGCTCCAGGCTCTGAGGTGTCAGCATAGAACCGGATGCAGGGCTCGAACCCACAGACTGTGAGATCATGATTTGAGCCAAAGTCAGATGCCTCCCTCACCACTCAGGTGCCCCCTGCTTTATGTTTTCACCTAATATTTAGCCTCTTCAGAAATAATATTCTAGGTGAAGTCTTAAGATCACTCCTCCCCCATATTCCAGGAGACTCCTCTCCCCTTCTCTCCAACCTAGCTTCCAGTGGGGCAACAACAGTTGTCACTCTGAATTAAATTCCTGCCAGTATTGAAAATAGTCCCTTTGTGACAGATCTAGAGGGGATAGTGTTGAAACCAAGTGTCCTGTTGGTGAGGAGGTCTGGTCCTGGGATAGCACTTGAGGAGACCAATTCCCATTTAGGTCTGATATCAAGGCTTCTCTGCTCTGGGTAGAGTAACACACACACCCTGGTGAAAACACAAAAACACAAGATGGATATGAGGCACAGAATAACCTGGAATGTTCCTGCTCGTTCGGGTGTTAAAAAGATACTCTAAGATATATGACATGTTACAGGACATGGAGAGTATGTGATTGAAGGCAGTATAACTTACAACCCGCGGTTGTACAACTTACAAGCCACAGAGAAACACTTGAGACTGGCAGATGGAGATCTTCCTCACGGAATTCACAGCTGCTTTAATGGTAATGCTTCTCTAGAGGCAAAAAGCAAGCTTAGCTTGACCACAGTCAGAATTGCAGTATCCTGGGAATCTTCTTTAACATAGGAAAATCCCTTTAGACACTATTCTTTCTACCCTCCCCCCAACTGAAAGGATGTAACCAATGGCTCCTCACAGTCACACTGCAGCTCATTCTTTCCACAGATCCTGCCCCTGTGCTTTAACAAAAAAGCCTCTTTCACCAAAAAGTCCTCAGGAATATTTTCTCGAGCATTTATTTACTCCTGGCCCACATCACATCAGTTTACACTGGACAAGGAAGGCTCTCACCTTTGTGTAGTACATGTAATGACCTCTGGGAGTGGAGGTTCTTAAATGAGTCAGACTTTCATCCTGTAGGCTTTTATGTTGCTCCATGGTCATGACAAAGACCTATTCTATTTCCTTCTATGTATTTTCCAAAAAGGAAAAGAAGCACATAATTACCATTTGGAGTATCTTAAAATCCCGAAATAAAACAGAGCCCAAATGATCAATGAAACAAAAACTTTCAGTGAGGGGGACCTGCATGGCTCAGTAGGTTAAGCATCTGACCTCCACTCTGGTCATGATCTCCCTATTCCTGAGCAGGAGCCTCGTATCAGGTGAACAGGAGCCATCCCTCACCCTCTCTCCCCTGCTCTGTCTGCCCCTCTGGTATTCTCTACCCAGCTCTGTCTCTCTGCCCTGACTCACTGCACCCTCTCTCTCAATAAAAAATAAATTTTAGAAAATAATAAAATTTTAAAAACCATTAAAAAAACACTATGTTATGGGATCATGGAATACCATGGTCAGGACCATTCTTGTATGGTGCCAGATAGTTTGTCGAAGTAGCTCAGGGCCAGGACCCGTGGGCAGAAAGAACTGTACTTTGGCTGCATGGAGCTTCTACGTTCAAAGGGGAGGGTAGGTGCATGGAGTATTCAAACACAAAGGTTTCTTTCAGTTTCTACTTGTAAGACGACTCCTGCAAGACTTTTCTGGGGCTCATCATTCAGTTCCACATTAAGCAGTGGTGAGATGTGCTGGCAGTCACGAGACCTTATAAAAATGCAGCAACCAGGGGTACCTGGGGGGCCCAGTCACGGCCTGGAGCCTCGTTGGGGTTCTCTCCCTCTCCCCTTTCTCACCATGCTTACCCATGCTGTCTCTAACAATATAAACAAACTTATATTATAATTTTAAAAAAGAATGTAGGAACCAGCCTTTATTTAATGCATATGAAAAGTATAGGACTATATGTTAGCCTTCTGTGCTAAAGGGTAAAAATTTTCTGATAGTATCCCTTATCATCCTAGAGTCTGAAATAACTTTTATATGGAGCATTATATGTGTTTGTGTTGATAGTGTGAGTAAAAGACCTAACGATCATCATCTACAACTAATTTCGGAGTTTCAGGTCACTGAAAATAATTGTTTTTGAGAGAGGGAGAGAGAATCCCAAGCAAGCTGCACATTGTCAGCACAGTGCTTGATATGGGGATCAGATTCATGAACTATGAAATCATGAGCCAAAATCAAGAGGTGGACACTGAACCAACTGAGCCACCTGGGTGTCCCTCATTAAAAATGTTTCTTAGTCACCATTACACGTTATCTACTTTATGACATTTAATGTCTATACAAATTCTTTTAATTATGGATGTGAGCATAGAATGGATAAATAGAATATTTATCTCATAGAATCTCATCTCATAGAATGAGATGTAATCTCATGTACATACGTTCTTTCCATCCTTCTCAGGTTTGACATCTGCTATGAACACTGCTTTAGGGTCCCCTCTGTATATTGATAAGTGTGTCATTTTAGGTCAACTCTAGGTCAGATGACCTGTGTGAAAACCTAATCCCTACCATGTACCAAATGCTTGACAGAATATTCACGTAGAAAGAAAGTTTCTGTTCTCTTGATTATTTATTTACCGTTAATTTATGAAAAATTGTTAATGCTCTCTATGAATCAGGAAATGCTTGGAAAGCCTGGTCGCTTTTCTTGCTAGTCTAATAGAACCTGCAATTGCTATAAAACCCATTCAGTTCCAAGTCCTCCAAGATTTCCTGCCTTTAGTTCTTCCTCTTTGTTATTGAAATTTGTGTCCCTTGGCCTCTTGATGACTGCCTTGTCAGAAATGGAAACACCTCTCCCATCCCAGAAGTCTAGCACAAAATCTGCATTTAAGAACACCTAGGTGGTGGTGTGAAATTCAAATTCACATTAGAATATGCTAAATACATTTGTAACTCCCCAACACTTTGCAATAAGAAATATATACCACTTGCACTGTATGATGTAAATACAGTATGTATTTACATGTATATGCCTGTGTTGTTGCCTTCATCTTACAAATCCTCTTAAATACATATTTATAAAGGTTCTTAACTCAAAATTAAAAAATAGAGCATAACTGGGCTACAATCTTACCTGATAAAGCAGGAAACTCACCTAAGCCAGAACCAGTTCTCGTAATATAACTGAGCTAACAGGAGTTCAGTCCTTGGTGAGTCAGAAAAACAAAAACCCTATACTGGGTGAAGAAGTGAGACAAAGGAAAATGACTTACAAAATAATTTACAAAATGATTTACAAAAATAAGGAGATCACAGGGATTACTTTCCAAAGCAGATAGTCATGGAGGAAGGGGGAATGGTTTCCTTTCATTTAGGGTTAGGGTGGATATTCAGAAAGGGGAGTCCATTATCTTATGTAGAGTTGAGTAGAAGGTTGCACATGAGCCTTAAGAAATCAGTTCTATACATACTCTGTATATTCCATCATGAATGAGCTTTGTAGTCCTCCTTGCGGGGAGATTTTAGTATTCTTGTAAGGTACAAGGGAGCTCCTGGGTGGCTCAATTCATTGAGCTCCCAGCTCTTGATTTAGGCTCAGGGCATTATCTCAAGGTTCTGAGATCAGGCCTCAAGTTGGGCTCCATTCTGAGCATGGACACTGTTTGGAATTCTGTCTGTTTGTCTGTCTGTCTCTCTCTCTGCCCAACCCCCACTTGTGCTCTAAGAAATACCTTTCAAAAAATGTGTATACGTATATACATACATACATACGGAGGCGAAGGGAACTGTAATCACACCATGGTTTATTATCCATTTGCTTAGGTGTGAGTCAGGGGTTAATCTCAAATAGCACCAATGCAAGCTCTTCCTCAGGGCAGTCTTTACCTTTTGTTGGATGGTTTCTGTTTCCACCACAGGAGACACTGCCCATGGGGTGTTTTGCCTAAAGTAAAAGATAAAGCGGATAGAAGAGGTTAAAATGTGTGACTAAGGGGTACCTGGGTGGCTCCTTCGGTTAAGCATCCGACTTGAGCTCAGTTCATGATCTCATGGTTCATGAGTTCAAGCCCCATGTCAGGCTCTGTGCTGACAGCTCAGAAACTGGAGTGAGATTCAGATTCTGTGTCTTCCTCTTTCTCTAACCCATCTGCTCATGTTGTCTCTCTCTCTCAGAAATAAATTAAAAAAATTTTTTTTTAATGTGTGACTAAGGTTGGTGGGTACAAGCACATGAACTGTGAAAATCAGATCTTGGGGTCCAGCTGGTGACATTAACTCCCTCTTTCATTTTATGTACCATTATGAACTCTACTGATGGCCACTTGGGAGCTGTGTTATTTACTGCAGGGACTGCTGACCTTCAGGGATGTGGCCATAGAATTCTCTCAGGAGGAGTGGTGATGCCTGAACCACAGTCAGCGGGAACTGTACAGGTATGTGATGTTAGACAACTATGGACACCTCCTCTTCTTGGGTGAGGACAACCCCTTCCAGATTTCCCAAACCACATTCGGGGTTTGAAGACTGTCTCTTGGAATCTTCCCATTTTCATGACTGGGATTCAGATCCCTGCAGTCAGGGAAAGATTGTAGGACTTTGTAGATGTACAGAAATATCTTCAAGATGTTCCTTTTCAGCTTCCCCTTCCTTAGGGTGACATCTTATTTCTGTACATTCATGGCAATTCTAAACATTAAGTGGCATACAATGGTATTTCTAATGTCTCAAATACCAATTTCTTACTCATTATTGTTGTGGTAGGACTCGGAAGTGGAGGTCAAGATATGAACATGGAAAAATTCCTCCTGTGTGTTCCAAAAGGGTTGTTGGGCCACAGCATTTGGGAAACCATTTTCTAGGATTCTACTATGTCTTGTCTTCTCAACTAAGCATAATGGTGGATCAGATTAGATCTCCAACAATACTTATATTCCTTTTTTTCTAATAAACAGGTCTTGTTGTGTCAAAGCCAGACCTGGTCATCTTTTTGGAACAAAAGAAGGCCATCTGGGATGTGAAGAGAAAGGGGACAGTAGCCTCCTACCCAGGTATGGAAATTAAACAGATGACAGAGGTGAGGTCTGGGTGTGAAGGTGGAAGATAGACCTTAAAATGTGGTTTGATCAGCTCTTCTTGAGTGGAAATTGGTTTGAAAAGGCCAGTTTTATGCCCTCCCTCTCACGTTGGACATCTGCTTTCCAACACATAACACTCTTAATATTCTCTAAGTTCTCCTTCAGTTCCATGGAAGGTCTTTCACATCCACAGTAAGGGCCTCGATAATCTGATTGGTTTTCCATTGCTTGGAGGGTTTGGGGAAATCTCTATTTCTGAGGAAGTCTATGTTAATTGATTTGAGTTCTGTTTTGCTTCATGTTTGAATTGTGTCAGAGGGGTGGTGGGCATCTTAGGGTTTGGTGAAAAATCCCAGGAACACTGGAGGTAGACCTCACAAGTTTTCTGATTTATCATTTCCAGTATTATGGAGGCTTTTATCTTCATCATACAAAATAGAGACCCAGTCAATATATCAGATAACAAAGCAACTCTCTAAAATGAGAAAATCTAGTCTTTTATGTCACTTCAGATGTTCATTTCTTGAATTGCTTGGTTGGCTCAGATGGTTAAGCATCTGAGTTGAGCTCAAGCCATGATCTCACAGTTGGGGAGTTTGAGGCCTGCATCAGGCTCTCTGCTGTCAGTGCAGAGCCCACTTGGGATCCTCTGCCCTTCTCCCGTATGCTCTTTCTCCAAAATAAAATATATATTTTTTAAAGTCCAGTTCACCTGGGTGGCTCAGTTCGTTAGGAGTTGAACTTTTGATTTTGGCTTAGGTCATGATCTCAGGGTTTTTGACTTCAAGCCCCACATGGGGCTCTGGTCTGACAGCACAGAGCCCGTTTGGCTTCTGTCTTCCTCTTTCTCTCTCTCTGCCCTTCCCCTAATCACTCTTTATCCCTCTCTCAAATAAACTTAAAAAAATGTTTGAGTTCATTTTCTTGGTTTTAACTAAAATAAGAAATTTCCATTCAATGTATTCCACCACTCAATAGTGAAATAACGTAAAGCACCTATTATTTTCCTAGAATTCTACATTAATTAATGCCATAAGGGAGCTAGGATATTTACAAGATAAAACTCACAGCCTATAATAAAGTCTCAATTGTTACCTTGTTTTTCTTAATTGAATAGTTTCATGATTTTTGCCTTGTAGAATATGAAGTTCCTGTCATTTTGTCCTATGTTTTCACCTTGAGTAGCTATGTATGAGACTCCTTTATCAGATCAAAAGTCCTGATATGACATGGGCATCTGCTTTATAAGAAGTGAGATAGACAATTAGCAAATTTCTTATATTTAGAAAAAGTTTTAATTATAAATGTAACTTCACTTCAGGAAGAATGAATTACTAGTTTTTCTACTTTCCTCAGAATGTATCTGAATTTAATCCCAAAGACTTTTTTTTTTTTTATAAAGTGATTGTGGGCCTATTTTACAATTTTGTTGATGTTTGTTTATTCACACATGAAAGGTTTTGGCGCACATGGGTGGCTCACAGGTTGAGCATCTGACTCTTGATTTCATGCTTTGTGAGTTCAAACCCTAAGTCCATTTCTGCACCCACAGTGTGGAGTCTGCTTGGGATTCTCTTCCTCTTTCTCTGTCCCTTCTCCTCCTTTCTCCATCTCTCTCAAGATAAACTAAAAAAACAAAACAAAACAAACCTTATACAGAAAAAACAATGGTTTTTGTTTGCTTGATTCTGAAGAATGGATTATAGAGGATCCTGGGTGGCTCAGTTGGTTAGGTCTTCAACTTCACCTCAGGCCATGATCTTGTGGTTTGTGAGTTGGAGCCCGGCCTCAGGCTCTGTGCTAACAGCTCAGAGCCTGGAGCCTGCTTCAGATTCTATGTCTCCCTCTCTGTTTGCCTCTCCCCCACTTGCATACTCTCTAAGATTAACATTAAAAAAATAAAAATAATGATTATACCCTTAAATTCTGTGGGAGAGGAGGGATTTATTAACCTAATACGTTTTTAATATCTTGAGTGCTTAATGCATAATAGTTTTCATTAGAGTTTTCCATGGTTGGTTTTCATGAATAGTCTTTACAAGTTTAATGCCCATGAAGACATGCCTGTAATTCAAAATATTTCTTTTTTCATGGGTATACAGAGTTGAACATGATAGCTACATAGGGGCACCTGGTCTCAGGGCATGATCTCCCGGTTCAGAAGTCTGAGCCCTGCATCAGACTCTGTGCTGACAGTGTGGAGCCTGCTTGGGATTCTTTATTTCTCCCACTCTGTGTTCCTCTTCTGCTTTTGCTTTCTCTCTCTCAAAAGAAGCTTTAAAAAATTATATATAGTAGACTTCTTTAAAATAATTCATCATCAGGGCCCCTGGGTGGCTCAGTCAGTTAAGCGTCCAACTTCGGCTCAGCTCATGATCTCAGGGTTTCTGGGTTTGACACCCGCGTCGGGCTCTGTGCTGACAGCTAGTTCAGAGCCTGGATCCTGCTTCAGATTCTGTGTCTCCCTCTCTCTCTGATCTTCCCCTGCTCACGCTGCGCCTCTCTCTCTCTCTGAAAAGAAAGAAAAAATAAAAACCTTTAAAATAATTCATCATTTTCACATAGAATTTTTTGGGTTATATTTTGTCTGGTTTTGCAATTCCATAATAATGTGCTTCCTTGTGTATAGAACTTTCCATGACATAATTTAAGTGGGATTTTGTTTTTACCTGAGTATTTTGTCTTAGGGTGACAACTTTCAACTCATTACATGTTTGGACAATGTGAATCTAACACAACTGGGAATCAGCTTTATGCTCTTTGCCAATAAAAGTATCTTATTTGTCTGTAGCAATATTACCCACACATCCTTTGTGAGTCAAGTCTGCATTTCTTTCCCTGATTCGTGGTTAGTGAGTGTTGTATCCTGTCCAGGTGATTTGTCCTAATAATAGAATTAATTTCATCATGTTTTTATTGGTGAATGTATTGTCTGTATGTATTTTCATTGTGGTTACCTTAGATTACATAAAACCTCTTAAAGGGATAACAAACCTTCATGTATGCTGCTAGTGCAGAGCTCAATGCCGGGCCTGAACTCCCAAACTGTGACACCTTGCCCTGAGCTAAAATCCGGAGTTGGACGCTTAACTGAATGAGCCACCTTCATGCCCCTAACAAACCATTTAAGCTGATATAGTCAATTTTACACAAAACTCTTCTACCTATCCCCACACCTGCACCCACTTTATATAGATGGTATCACAAATTGTTTTTATATTGCATATATTCTTACCTAGATTTGATTTTTATGCTTTTAAGAAAAAGTCTGTAGCAGACATAAATGACTTGTCCTGCCTTGTTACACAACAGGTTTCTATAATTTTTAAGTATCTGTACTTATCTGAGAGCTGGTTGTGGTCATGTGGCTCCGGTTACTCTTCAGAATCCTTCTATTTCAACTAGGAGCACTTTCTTTTTTAATGTTTATTCATTTTTTGAGAGGCAGAGGCAGAATCTGAAGCAGGTTCCAGGATCTAAGCCATCAGCACAGATTCTGACACAGGGCTTGAACTCATAAACCATGAGATCATGACTCGAGTCGAAGTTGGACACTTGATTAACTGAGCCACCCAGGTGCCCTTAGAAGGACTTCCTTCTTCCTGTAACATTTCTTGTAGGACAGGGCTTCTCATCAACCTAGAGGGGTGCTTACTTGGCCAAGTCATCCTTTCTACATTCATGGGAAATAGTTGTGCCATGTAGGGTATTCTTCCTGGATATTTTTTGATCTTTCAGTATTTGATTGCATTGTTCCAAGTTTTTCTTTCTAGAGGGTCTAGTGAGAATCCCACTAAAAGTCTTATAGGAGCTCTCTTGTACAAGGTGAGTTGCTTTGTCATGCTTTTCAAAAGTGTCTTTTCATTGGTCATTCATGACAGGTTACAAAGTGTCACCGGGTTCATGTCTTGATTTTTTTCTTCACTTTTTATTTAAATTCTAATTAGTTAACATACAGTGCACTATTGGTTTCAGTATAATTCAGTGGTTCATCACTTACATATGACATGCAGTGCTGATCATCATAAGTGCTTTCCTTAATACTAGTCACCCCCCAACCTCTCTCTCACCCCTCTCCCTCCGTTGATAAATTTATTCTACTGCGAACTTAGGGAGCTTGTGAATTTGTCTCTTCTTTCCACACACACGTGGGAACTAAAAGCCTTTAGTTCTTCATGGAAACTCTCTCCCCCCTTTTCCTCTCGTCTCCTTATGGGGTCCCCTTAATGTACACATTGGTCCACTTGCAGGTGCCCCACGGGTCCCTAGTCCTTTTCCACATTTTTCTTTGGTTCTCTTGGATAATTTAAAACAAGGGGTCGTTAGATTCTCTGATACTTTCTTCTGCTTTGTCTAGTCTGTTGCTGACTCCTTCGTGGATTTTTACATTAAGTGATTCTACACTTGAGCTCCCAATTTCTGGGTGATTGTTTGTTATCCTTTATCTCTTTGGATTTACATTTTGGTCCTGCATAGTTTTTCTGCTATCATTTAGTTATCTACCTGTTTTTTCTTCTTCCTCGCACAGCTTTGTAATGTATTTTCCTTGAATTCTTTGTCACATCATTAATACTTCCTTATTAAGTTACGGTCAGTTTTGGATATTTCGTTCCTATGACTGGAACAAGTTTTATTTCTTTCTGGCCTTGTGATCTTTGTTGAGATGAGTGAATTTAAAGAAACCAGCCCCTGGACTCAGACTTAGGAACTTTTTTCTACAGGAGAACACAAATAGTAACTTGCAATGTCTGAATTTTTGTGATTTCCCAATTTACAAGAGTATAGTTACTCTTTAGTGCCCATGGTACCTTCCTCTGTTGTCTTCAGCTCTGTAGTCTCTCCGGTGTCTAAACAAACGCTCACCTTTTGCCTGAGCAGCCACCAAAGTGCATCCAGAGGTGTTGTCATTCCGTCTGCTTGTCATGTCCTGCATGACAGAAACCGGTCCCTCAGGCAGCTGCAAACAAGCCAGACCACTGAACATACAAGTCACTCACGTGTTTGTCTCCGGATGAGAGGTAACAGTTTTTGCACAGTGTTGCCATGGAGTGTCAGGAAGGGTGAGCACCTGTTTTGGTCAAGTGTCACAAACTTTGATGTGGCTCTTCTTCATTTGTACTTGCCTGGGTGTGCTAGGGTTCTTCATTGCCTTCTGGAGCACTCAGATCGGTAAATTGTTCTATGTTGGTACTCCCTATTTCTCCACTGCTGATGTCCTGTGATGGGTATTAATTTTGCATATTAGCATTTTACCATATATGCATGTGAGTTTAGTAAGAGGGATAACTTACTGTGTATTTTGTACTTGTGTCTTTGCATAACACCATAGGTCTGTTGGCAAAGTCAGGTAAAGAATATTCATTCTCAAGACTGATCAAGGAAGAAATGGAAGCTGTGGCTTTAGTATTTATGCTTAATGAATGGCTTGGATGAAGATGGAGGGTAGTAACGGGCAGAAAGGATGTTATGATGGGTATAACCAAACCGGGACAAATGCCCTTAGTGGAGTCCTTACTGCCAGAAGAGATCAAGGGTATAAGATATTTGGGACAAAAACCTCACCTTAAGTCAGTTATGTGTGAACCCAAGGACCAAAGTCTGTTTTTAGAAACTTTTTTAAAACTGTTACTCATTTCTCAGAGAGAGAGGGAGAGAGAAAGCAGGGGAGGGCCAGAGGGTGATGGGGACATAATCTGAAGCAGGCTCAAGTCTCTCAGCTGTTAGCACAGAGCCCAGTGTGGGGCTTGAAGTTACAAACCAGGAGATTGTGGCCTGGGCCAAGGTCAGATGGCGAACCAACTGAGCTGAGCCACACAGGTGCCCATCCAAAGTCCATCTTGAATCCTATATATTCTCTGGAAGGACATTTGGAAGTTCTGGAAAATCAACCAGTCCACACCAAAACTAATTATTGAAATCATTTCAAATATAAGATAGGACTAAACATTCACTTTCTAAAAGACATTTAAAACGGAAGATAAAAATTCTAAATGTAATTGTTCTGAGAAATTCTTTTCAGAGGCTTCATTATTCTTCCACCAATACATACTCCTCCTCTTCCCAAGTCTCTAAATTTGATAAAAACCAGACACTCCTATTCCAAACATGACTGTCCACTGGTATCACATAATACTTAATTTGGATCAAGTTCTTATGTGCTGTGAACTTCAGAAAGCCATTAGTCAGAACTCTATCTTCCATACTTACCAAAGTGTTTATGATGGAGACACAACTTACCAATGGAAAGAATCTGGGGAAAAACCTGAATCAAGGATCAAATCCTACTAAATTTCAGAGAATTCATTTCCCAAAACTCCAGATGAAAAGTAAGAAACATGGGACCGTCACTTTTATTATTTTTTTTATTTTACGAATAGTTTATTGTCAAATTAGTTTCCACATAACACCCAGTGCTCATCCCCACAAGTGCCCTCCTCCATGCCCATCCCCCCTCCCCCCCACATCCATCAGTCCTCAGTTTTGGTCAGCATTCAAGAGTCTCTCATGGTTTGCCTCTCTCCCTTTCTCCCACCATTTCCCCCCTTCTTCTCCCCCTTGTTCCTCCGTCAAGTTCCTCCTAATCCTCCTATACGTGCAAACATGTGATATTTGTCCTTCTCTGCCTGACTTATTTTGCTTAGCATAACACCCTCAAGGTCCATCCACGTTGCTACACATGGCCAGATTTCATTGTTTCTCATTGCCATGTAGTATTCCATGGTATAGATAAACCACATCTTCTTGATCCATTTGTCCGATGATGGACACTTAGGCTCTTTCCATGTTTTAGCTATTGCGGAGAGTGCTGCTATGAACATTGGGGTACATGTACTCCTATGCATCAGCATTTCTGTATCCCTTGGGTAAATTCCTAGCAGTGCTATTGCTGGGTCCTAGGGGAGTTCTATTGTTAGTTTCCTGAGGAACCTCCACACTGTTTTCCAGAGGGGCATTCCCACCAACAGTGTAGGAGGGTGCCCGTTTCTCCACATCCTCGCCAGCATCTAGAGTTCTCTGATTTGCTCATTTTAGCCACTCTGACTGGCGTGAGGTGGTATCTCAGTGTGGTTTTGATTTGTATTTCCCTGATGAGGAGGGATGCTGAGCATCGTTTCATGTGTCTGTTGGCCATCTGGATGTCCTCTTTGGAGAAGTGTCTGTTCATATCTTCTGCCCATTTCTTCACTGGGTTGTTTGTTTTTCGGGTGTGGAGTTTGGTGAGTTCCTTATAGATTCTGGATATTAACCCTTTATCTGATTTGTCATTTGCAACTATCTTTTCCCATTCCGTTGGTTGCCTATTAGTTTTGTGGTTTGTTTCCTTTGCTGTGCAGAAGCTTTTTATCTTGATGAGGTTCCAATTGTTTATTTTTGCTCTTGATTCCCTTGCTTTTGGGGATGTGTCAGGTAAGAAGTTGCTGTGGTGGAGGTCAAGGAGGTTGTTTCCTGCTTTCTTCTCTAGGGTGTTGATGGTTTCCTGTCTCACGTTCAGGTCCTTTATCCATTTTGAGTTTATTTTTGTGCATGGTGTGAGAAAATGAACTAGTTTCATTCTTCTGCATGTTGCTGTCAAGTTCTCCCAACACCATCTGTTAAAAAGGCTGTCTTTTTTCCATTGGATACTCTTTCCTGCTTTGTCCAAGATTAGTTGGCTGTATGGGACCGTCACTTTTGAAGGCTCAAATCCTATTGTACATCATTGTATCCTTACTGGAGAGAAGACTTACAGCTGCAGCAGCTCTGGTGAAGCTTTTAACTAGTCTTCTAAGCTTGCTCAACAGCAGAGATTTCATAACGGGAAGAAACCTTACAAATATAACAATGTGGCAAAGGCTAAGGCAAAGGTAAGTACCCCTCAAAACTTGTCAAGATGAGGTAATACATACTGAGGAGAAGGCTGGGAAATATTTTAAAAAGTGTGGCAAAGGCTTTACGCAGGACTACCAAGTGTGTGAACATCAGAGTGTGTACTGAAAGAAACATTACAAATATAAAAGTCCTGGGGAGATACCCTACAGTTGTCAAGGACGTTGGCAAAGTCTACTTAGAACTGAACCTTTATTCGACATCAGAGAAACTGCACTGGATAGAAACCCCCAGAAACACAATGAAGGATGAAAACCTTCACTTTTGACATATATTTAAAAACAGCAACAGAGTCTTTATAAAGATTAAAAAAATTACAGTTGTGAACCAATGGCACACTGTGTGATGGAATGTGAAATCTACATAAACTCAGAATTCACAGCAGAAAGAAAAGTCCAAACCACTTTTGAGACATGATTCTAAATCAGAGTATTAGAAAATTCAAAAGTGCAACTACTGAGATCATTTATTTAGCCTTGGACAATGGAGGTGGTATCGGATGCCAACCCCTCCACAATTGAAAATCTGTAACTTGTGAGTCTCCAAACTTAAAAGCATAAGTGCTTTTCCATGGAAATGATCTATTGTTGACTAGAAGCCTCACTAGAACATAGTCAATATCCCATTCTTATTATGTGGTCCGATTATATACAGCATTTTTGTAATACAGTAAGGTTGAGAAAAGAAAATATTAAGGAAATCATAATGAAAAGAAAACACATTTACATTATCGCATGCATATATAAACTCATTGTAGATCCATATTTACTCAACAACGAGCCCCAATCTGAGTAGAATGGAAAGCACAACTCACAGATCCTTCTATCTGAGGAAAAAGAATGGTTCTTAAATGCTTGAAATGGGTATATCGACCAAGGATCACACAGTGGTTTTGCACTGGTTTGTTTGGAGTGGGTTTGAACTTAATACATTTTCATTAATAACATTGAATGGATTTCAGTGTGTTAACTCTGTGTTAATTATGAAGTTCTCCTACCCCAACTTTAGCCTGCCCCACCTTCATTAAGGTTGCACGTAAATAGTGACACAAAGTACACTTGACCGTTGAACAACATGGGTTGGAACTATGTGGGTCCATTTATAGTCAGGCTTATTTGTAGTACACCAATGTATCTTCTCTTCTGATTTAAAAAATTTTTTTTCATTAATGTTTTATTTATTTCTGAGAGAGTGACACAGACACACACAGTGTGAGCAGGGGAGGGTCAGAGAGAGATACAGAATCCAAAGCAGGCTCCAGGCTCTGAGCTAGCTGAGAGCACAGAGCCTGATGTGGGGCTCGAACCCACAAACCATGATATCATGTCCTGAGCCAATGTTGGATGCTTAATCGACTGAGCCACCCAGGCACCCCCAACTTGTGCTTGTGAAAGCAGTGGGATGATGTCTCTAATGATCTATTTTCCCCATTTATGTATTCTCTCTCCCTTATTGTGACAGCTGGGACATTACGATACTTTTCATATGGATGATACAGAAGAACTATTGAGAGCATAGCTAGTCCATTTCTTGATACCGTGGTCAATAAATCCATCTTGTATGACCAGGCTGGCTACAGGGGATTGAAAGGACTCTAGCTCCGCCCAGTAGCATATAGAGTAGATAAAAGCCACCACAGTCACAAAGTAGTTCCTGCTTGGACTTCCCCAATAACCTCTGTGAAAGAGTGCCCACTCCCCTTAGAGATAAAGCCTTGCAGAATTTACCATGCTCCACTCATTTAGGTTTGAATTCTGCATTCTAGACATAGCCCAGGAAGTGGAAAGCGCTCCAACCACGGACCCTAAATAAGGCATCTGCCCCACTTGCTTTCACTCTCTCTGCCTTCACCCAGCCTTGACTTCAAGGCATATTGGGTACATCCTCCAGAATTTGTAAGTTATAAGCTTTATGTGTTTCCATTTCTTTGTTTTCTTTTATTGAACCATAGTTCACAATCCACTGCCGAGGGGTTCTACTTAACAACTGCTAATTGAACAAACTTATTAAAAATATAATTATAACCCATATGTACAGACTTCTCAGTTACTATTTTTAACATTTTTACCCTTTTTGTTTGCTTATGTTTTTATAAGTACACAACACAAAATTTTATGCACAGAATGCAATATGTTATCTTAAGCAAAAGATACATTTTGGGTTTTTTGTTTTTACCATTTTTAATGTTTATTTTTGAGAGAGAGAGAGAGACAGAGCATGAGCATGAGCATAAGCAGGGGAGGGCTAACTAGACACAGAGACAAAATTCAAAGCAGTCTCTAGGTTCTGAGGTCTCAGCACAGAGCCTTACATGGGGGACAAACTCCTAAATCACCAGATCATGACCTGAGCAGAAGCTGGATGTTTAACCAACTAAGCCACTCAGGCATCCCTCTAAGGATGTATTTTGGAGCAAAAGAACTAACTAGGAAGAAGTAGGAGTATAAGGATGTGTGTGTATATGTATGTGTGCCTGGATCTTTAGGAGGAAAGGGTATATTAGATCAAATGAGGTAATTTCTGAATTTCAAAATTGATTACCTAGCACACAAAAATGTTATAGATTCATGATGGTAATAAGTGTCCCTCTTGTACTGGATTTCTATCTTCTAAATCTCATGGATCTTGGCTTGAGAATCTCCCCATGCAAATCCTGTCTCATCTACCTGCCTATGACTTATGCAGGATGTACTCTTTTCCTTGTTCAAATGTTCAGGAACTGTTGCTTATTGAATATACTTAGGGATTTTAAGAATGGTTTGCATGTAATGACATGGTGTTCCAAAATTAATTTGATATGAGAGTAATTCCACAATGAACATATTAAATTTCATACAGTTTAATTGCTGCATTTCACTTCTTCCTCTCAACTGGACAAGAATACTAAGGAAGATTTCTTTAGCTACTGTTCTTTTCCCTTCTTGGAAGTGATATCATCTAAGTTCTCCACGCTAGTGTAACGGTTCGATTAGGTGAACATTTGCAAATTCTTGAGTCATGGGTTTTTTTCACATTGATTTGAGGAGTCTGATCATAGGACATTGCTTGGTGGTTACCAGATGTTCTAAAGGTAGGGAGAAAACACTATTGTAATAGGAGTAATCTTGCAGCCCAAAGGAAAATGTGATAAACATCTAGGCTGAATCCCTGTCATGCATTCCTCACATGGGAAGAGGACACCTATCCAAGGTTGTACTGCTGACTCTGGATTGAGAAGGATACACTTTGCTGGTTTTCTTTCCAAATCATCTTGAGTTTTTCCATGTCCTCCTCTCCATTCCAGTGAAGAAGGCATCAGAGCTGTCCTTCTACCCTGTGTTATGGAGACTCCATTTTCACCACTCTCCTACTCCCACATAGGCCACATGGGCTTTTGTTAATCCAAAGGCTAATTGTCGGTAACCGGTATGGAGGCCATACCGGAAATATAAATACAAGGTTGGAAGAATAGGAAAACCCCATCAGTGGGCCACAGGATCAGGTCAGGCACTTGGCAGTGAGACAGCTGTGAGGACAGATAGAACATGATGATAGTAACCCTGAAGAGGAAGATAGGTCCTACTAAAAACATACAGAGAACCCTTGAAATGCTGAATAAGATCTGGTAGGGAGCTCCCTGTGGTCAGTGCAAAGTCTTAGGAAGGTACTTGTGATGAACAAATGTGACATGAAGAATTGGGAAATGTTTTCTGGGATTGTGGGAGGTCAGATGCTTTCCTCATGTTTTCATGAATTCCCTGGTTGTCCTGAGGACCAGTTACTCTTAGATACCATAGATAACTGTCCTTTCCCAGGCCCAGATATGTGGCAGTACCTGGAGAGGGGAAATTGGAGGAATTAAACATTATAGCCATTGCTTTAACATCTACACATGACAGTAGATGTTGAAGATGATGGCAGCTTCTGCACACTAATAGAGCCAGCAAGGAGTGTGGTTTGGTTCCACAAAGCATTAGTATCCCAGGTATACAGCCCCACCACACCTCTGATCCCTATGGTTGATGACCTCACAGGTATCTTGGCTCACAGAGAGCAGGGACTTCTGTCCCTTCCATGCAATCTCATGGTGAATCTGGTCCTGGTCTCTCAACTGCTTGCAAGACATGGATTAGTTGGAGAGCAGATCGCCAGTCATCAGCAGTGAGTAGGTCTGCTTCAAATAGGCCACTCAGTTTTTAGATTAGAGGTCTCTGTTGTTTTACAGCCTATGCTATTTTCTTCACCCATCCTGACCTGAGTGGAAAGAGGTTTTTATCAGTTGTATTCACCTTTCACATTGGTTCAACGGAAAGTTAATTCATTTTTTACTACTTGTTATTCTGTGCTAAACCATATCATGAAATGTTGATGTGTACTTACAGAAAAGAAAATGTAAACAGGGGGGTAACCTGGCTAGCTCAGGCAGCAGAGTACATGATTTTTTTAAAGTATTTTTATTTCTAGGAGAGAGAGAGACAGCGTGAGCAGGGGAGGGTCAGAGAGAGAGGGAGATACAGACTCCGAAATAGGCTCCAGGCTCTGAGCTGGCAGTCAGCACAGAGCCCCGACACGGGGCTCGAACCCACAAACTGCGAGATCATGACCTAAGCAAAAGTCAGATGCTTAACCGACTAAGCCACCCAGGCGCCCCCAGAGTACATGATTCTTGAACTCTAGGATCTAAGTTAAATCCCTACATTGGGCATAAATATTACTTTTAAAAAAGTTTAAAATACAACTTTTCTGGGCCTGGATGCCTCAATCCGTTAGGCGTCTGAGTTTGGCTCAGGTCATGATCTTACAGTTCATGGGTTGGTGCCCCATGTCAGGCTCTGCGCTGACAGCTTAGACCCTGGAGCCTGCTTTGGATCCTGTCTCCCTCTTTATCTCTGCCCTTCCCCTGTTGCACTCAGTCTCACTCTCTGAAAATTAACATAGAAATTTTAAAAATAGAACTACCCTATAACTCAGCAATTTTGTCACTGGGTATTTACCCAACGAATACAAAAACACTACTTCAACATTACTATAATGGCATAATTTAAAATAGCCAAGAAGCTCAAGTGTCCATGAAGAGAAAAATAGATAAAGAAGACATGGTGTATACAATGGAATATTAGTCACAAAAAAAGAATGAAATCTTACCATTTGCAAAGATCTGGATGAAGCTAGCGAGTATAATGGTAAGTGAAATAAGTCAGAGAAAGACAAATACCATGATTGCCCTCATGTAAAATTTAGGAAACAAAACAACCAAGCAACAGGGAAAAGAGACAAAGCAGGAAAGAGATTTGAGTATAGACAACAAATGGATGGTTACCACAAGGGAGGTGGGGGGGAAGGTGGATGAAACAGATGACGATTAAGGAGAGTGTACTTGTCATGCTGAGCAGAGTGATTAAAATGAAACCTTTTTTGAAAACCTTAAAAAAAAAGATAACGTGTATTTTGTGCTCTGTATGCAGTAAGTAGGTTGATGCACATGTCTCATGAAATAGCTCAGACACCCTAGAGTGTACTCGGATTTTTCCATTTCTTCCCTCTAGTATTTTCTGTGCCCATCATTGTGCTCTTCTGTATTACTCATGGCCCAGTATACCTGCCCCACCAGCATGCAGCAAACCGTGTTCCATGCAGGAGAGGAGGCAGTGTAATTCTTATAGGACGTACAGAATTTGCTTTGAAATCTTTCGTTTTTCATGCATGAACACGCTCTTCCCCAAGGAATTACTCCCTCCAAGTCTTTGACCAGAAATGTGACATATAGGCTAGTCTAATTAGAAATAGTAGTGCCAGTGGACACATAAGGTCTTTGCAAATGGCTCTTGTTCTCTGAACTGTTTCACAACATCTGAAAAAAGGCCATCACACTTGTCCCTGAAACTAGCCCTTAAAATTTAGAATATCCTGAAATTTAGTGCGCAGGCATTTATTCTACATGCAAATGGACAGCCAATGAAGAGCTGCTTATGCCTGCAGTTATTTATGGTCTTAGGGTAAAATCCATCAAGTACAGATTTATAGTAAGAATGCTATATTGCTTCCCTTTATAATATATAACTTATTAATGTCTTGTATATATTTCATTATTTACTCAAAATATTTAGATAAGTTCCAAATCACTTTAATCTTGATTGCTTTCGTTCAAGAATGTGAATATTCGTGATCCTAGGAAGCTCAAGGAAGCTTTTAAGAATTGAGATAGATAAATAGAAGAGAAAGCCAACACAGATTATGGTAGCTTCAGTTTCACTTCTGATTAAAGTAAATGTGTCGTGTATGGTTCTGTGTGTGTGTGAGAGAGCGAGAGAACACAAGCATGATCACAGAGGGTTTGTAAGAGTCAACTATCTGTGGATAACTCAAGGATGATCTATGACTTAGTTCCTGCAGAGCTTCAAATTTAGCTTTCATCAGAATCACCTGGAGCACTTGTAAATCTTGGATTAGTATTATCAGGGTTATAGAAGAAGAGGAGAGAGAAAAGGGGATAGAAAAAATTACTTCAAGGAATAATCACCAAAAACATCCCTAACCTGGCTAAGGGAACAGACACTAAAATCCAGGAGACATAGAGAATCACATCAAAACCAACAAAAGCTAAGCCAACACCAGGATTTATTAGAATTAAATTTACAAAATATGGTGATAAAGAAATCTTCAAAGCAGGAAGACATCCTTTACTTATCAGGTTATCTGGTAAGGTTAGCTGGGGATTTTTCAAAAGAAACCTGGCAAGCCAGAAGGGAGGGATGATATATTCCACGTGCTGGCTGGGAAAAATATGCATCCAAGAACACTCTGTCCAGCAAGGCTACCATCCAGAAGGGAAGGAGAGAGAAAGAATTTTCCAGATAAGCAAAATCTAAGGGAATTCCTCACCACTGAACCAGCCCTGCAGGAAATGTTAAAGGGGAATCTTGGAGTGTAAAGAAGACCCCAAAAGTGACAGAGAAAAAGGATCACAAAAATCTCTAGAAATGACAAAACATAATAAAATAGCAATAAATATGTATCAATAAATAATTTCAATGAAAATGTACTATACACTCCAATCAAAACACATAGGGTCTCTGAATGGAATAAAACAAACAAAAACAACAAAAATAAGCCCCGGGACTATCGATATCCTTCCTACAACAGACTCAATGTAGACCTTAAGATACTTACAGATGGAAAGTGAGGGTGACAGAGAAACGTTGATCATGCACATGAAAGTCAAAAGAAAGCCAGAGTAGCAACACTTCAAATGGACAAACTAGATATTTTTATTCTTGTATGATATTTATCCTGGTTTTGTACCAGGGTAATGCTGGCCTCCTAGGATTATTTTGAATGCATTCCTTCTATTCTGTTTGTAAGGTTTTGATTAAGATTGTTTTTTTCTGTTAGTTAGTTTTTAATGTTTGTTAGAATTGACCAATGGAGACAAGCGGTTGTGGGCTTTCCTATTCCGGGAGGTTTTTTTATTGCATATTCAACTTCTATTTTTGTGATTGGTCTAAGAAGATTTCTTATTTCCTGAGTTCAAGATTCATATTGCAATCTGGTAACTTGTGCATTTTTAAAAATGAGATTATTTTCTATTTTGTCTACCTTGTTAGTTTATCATTCTTCATAGTAATATGTTACCAAACTATATATTTCTGTGGCTATCTGTTATGTTGTTTCTGTCCCATTTGTCCATTTGGTGTTTGAGTCCTATCTCCTTTTTTCTTCATTAATGTAGTTAAAGCATTTCCAATTTGGTTTCTTTTGAAAAACCTAGGCATCCCTTTCAATGCTAAGGTTTATTCTGGTCTCTATTTTATTTCTAAGTGTTTCAGTTTTCAGCTTTTTTTTTTTATTTTGAGAGAGAAAGAACATGCAAACTGGGCAAGGGGCAGAGTGGGAGAGACAGAACGTTAAACAGACTCCTCATTCAGAGTGAAGTCCTACCGGGGGCTTGATCCCACAACCCTGGGTTCATGATCTGAGCCTGAATCAGGAGTTGGATCCTTAAGTGAGTGAGCTACCCAGGTGCCCCAACTATTTTATTTCTGATTTTTTTCTTTAGCATTTTTTCTGCTTCTGAGTTTTAGCTACATTTCATTTGGTGGTATATGAAGAAGAAAAGTTGCAGAGCATCTGGGTGCCTCATTCAGTTCAGTATCCAACTTTTTTTTTTATGTTTTTTATTTATTTCTAGGAGAGAGAGAGAGAGAGGGAATCACAGACTGAAACAGGCTCCAGGCTCTGAGCTGGCAGTCAGCACAGAGCCCGACGTGAGGCTCGAACCCACGAACCGCGAGATTGTGACCTAAGCGAAAGTCGGACGCTTAACTGACTAAGCCACCCAGGTGCCCCCAGTATCCAACTCTTGATTTTGGGTCAGATCATGATCTCAGTTTGTGGGAACAATCCCTGCATGTGGCTACATGCTGGCAGCTTGGAGCCTGCTTAGGATTCTCTCTGCCCCTCTCCTTGGCTTGTACTTTCTTTTTCAAAATACATACACTTTAAAAAAAAAGTCTAAATGTAATCAATTTGGGAAGTCCTTTCCTGAGGGTTTCTACCACCAAATAATCCCTCTTTGTTCCAAAGACCCTAATTTTGATATGCTCAGGACAGTCTTTATCCAACCATTACTGTTCAATAATTATCCCATAAATCCATAATTTGGAGCAATGTTTTATGTGGAATGCACTTAGGAAGGCCTTTTGTGAGGGCTTGATCTTCAATAACTACCAAGGTGTTTATACTTGAGTCAGCACCTATGAACGCAATCATTCCAGAAAGAAATATTCACAAGGGTCAATTCCTAAGAAACTTCAATGAACTCAGTTTTCAGATACCATTTTAAAAGAAATGTCACAGCCTTTTATCAAAGCTTAAATGTCTTTATATGCCATTGTGTCCTTCCTAAAGATTTACAATTGTAATGAATGTGGCCAAGTTTTAACCAGACTTCCAAACTCACTCAAAAGCAGAGAATACCTACTGGGGAGAATCTTTAAAAATGACAAGAATGTGGCAAAACCTTTGCCCAGCACTCCAACCTTTCTGAACATCAGAGAATATTTAATGGGAAGAAATATTACAAAGGTGAATAATTTTGTGAATCCTTTAAGCATTCTTTATACCATCTTTGACATCAGACTATACATACTTAGGAGAAATCCAAACAATGTAAACTCAGGAATGCCTTTCACCAGAATAATGCCTTGATTAAACATGATTGAGAGCATACTGGAGAGGAAACTTACAAATGTAAAGACTGTTGCAAAGTCTTTACGCAGAACTCAACCTCAACACATCAGACTGTGTATCCTGTATGGAAACCCTAGAAATGTCACAAATAGGGAAAATACTTTCTTTTCAATATTACTTTTACGTGGCCTGGGTGGTTCAGTGGGTTGGGTGTCCGACTTTGGCTCAGGTCAAGATCTCACGGTTTGTAGGTTTGAGACCTGTGTTGGGCTCTGTGCTGACAGCTCAGAGTCTGGAGCCTGCTTCAGAGTCTGTGTCTCCCTCTCTCTCTGACCCTCCCCTGCTCACACTGTCTCTCTTACTCAGAAATAAAACATTTTTAAAAAATTAAAAAGTAAATGTTACTTTAAGGTAAAAAGAGGTTCATAAACATAGAAACATTAAATACATAAAAAATTGGCAATGTATTTAATGAAAAAGGAAATTCAATTAAACATCTGAGAAACAACAGTGTAAAGCACTAAGCATATACCACTTTTCAGACATTGATCTAAATCGGAGTTTCATTATAGAAAATAATGATCCATGGTTAAAACACTTGGATCACTGATAGTAGAGCCTTCAACATAAAGGGTTAAGGATTCTGACCCTTATGCAGTTGAAATAGTTATCACTTTTGATCCCCCCCCAAATGTAACTATTAATAGAAACCTTATTGAGGGCATCAACAGTTTGATCAACACATATTTAGAATGTGAGAAGTAAAACCATGGAGCCACAACTCTCAGAACATGTATCACATGAACAAGACTAGCTGTTTAAGGTCTGTAAGTCTGTATTTTAATCAAGGACCATACAGGAACCTTGGAGCGGCTTGTTTAGACTACAGTTAGTTGAATATTTTCATTAATGAAACCGAATGCTTTCTCATGTGTTAATAGTGATCTGTAATGAATGGAGTATTATCATTACACCAACCTTAACCCACTGTACATTAAACAAGGTTGTAGGTAAAGAGCCTATAGCTGTGGGACACCTGAGTAGCTCAGTAGGTTGAGGATCTCTTGATTTCAGCTCAGGTGTGACCCCAGGTTGTGGGATTGAGTCCTGAGCCCTGCCTCGGGCTCCCAGCTGAATATGGAGCCTGCTTAAGATTTTTTTTCTTTCTCTCCCTGGCTCATGCACCCCCCCCCCCCAAGAGAAAAAAAAAGTTGAAATAACTTATGGATTGTCTAGTAGAAAAAAAATAGCATACATAATATGTTATGACACAAAAATAAAGGATTCTCTAGGGTTCTATAGAGCATGTCATCTGTTTTTGTTTTCTTCGCAAAAAAAAATTTTTACATGTTTATTTTTAAGAGAGAGAGAGCGCATGCATGCATGCATGAGCTGGGGAAGGGCACAGAGGGAGGAAGACAGAGTATCTGAAGCGGCTCCCTGCTAATACCACAGAACCTGATGCTGGGCTCGCACTCACAACTGGGATATCATGAGCTGAGCCAAAGTCGAACACTCAACCGACTGAGCCACCCAGACACCCCAGAGCATGTCAGCTATTAACAGAATAATGCTTTTCCTTCTCTAGTTTGGATTCCTGTTTTTTTCTTAATTGTTCTGTCAAGAATGTCCAGTACTCTAATGAGAGTGGTCAAGTTGCTTCATTACCTTGTTTCTGAGGAAATAAGAGAAGCTTTTAGTCTTTTACTATTGAATATGTGAGATTTCTGCTTTTCATAGATACGTGACCTTTATTAGGTTGGGGTGGTTTCCTACTTTCTTGAGTGTTTTTAATTATAAAATGGTGTGCAATATGCTCACTCCCTATTCTGTATCTATTAGTTTGATCACACCAGATTTCATCTTCATTATGTTAATGTGGGCAGTCTCAAATGTATCATCTTCCATATGTTGAAACACCCTTGAATTTCAGGAAGAATTTGCACTTGATTATGTTGTCAAATTGTAAAATGTGCTTTTGATTCAGTTTGATTTGTTTTATTACGGACTTTTCATAAATATTCCCTGTAGGTGGCACTGTGTTCTCTTCTCTACTTGTAGCGTCTTCCTTTGGCTGGGATTACCTGGTAACGCTGGTGTTACAGAGTGTGTTTCCATAATCTCCCTTCTCTTTACTCCTTAGAAATGTATGTAGAGATGTGAAGCACTTCCTATCATTTCTATGAATTATCCAGTGGCTTCATCTGGCACAGGACACTTATTTCTCAATGTTTATTTTCAGAGAGAGGGAGAGAGAGAGAGAGAGAGGTAGCGAGTGAGCACCAACAGGGAGGGGCAAAGAGGAAGGAAGAGAGAGAATCCCAAGCAGGTGTAGCACGGTCAGCACAGAGCCTGATGGGGGGCTTGAACTCACAAACATGAAATCATAACCTGAGGTGAAATCAAGTCAGATGCTCAACAACTGAGCCACCGATGTACCCCTGCTTTTTTAACAAGTTTAGTACATGTAAATCCATTAAGATGTTCAAAAATATTTTGTCTAATGTCTGACCTTCTCTAGAGCAGACCCTCATCTCCATTACAATGAAAGCTGTTAGGCTTCTCTTAATCTTGCCCTTACCCTTGGTGTAAACCTGGTCAAGCTTAAAATTCAAGATTTTCTTTTAATCCTCAAGTTATTCCAAAGATTATTCCTAAATTGTTCTTATGAATGTTCTCAAAGCTTTCTGGTCTCCTTTTTTTAAGGGCTAAAAAATCTTCAGTCTAGTGTGTGCATGGAATCTATGGCATATTGTTAAATTTCCAGATTTTGCTACTTCAACACAGATTAACCTAAAGCTGTTTTCTACATTTGGAGGCACTGCCCTTGGGACAGAACTTCTAGATTTTAAGTACAATTTTTGTTCTCATTTAAAATTTTTTTTCATGTTTTTTTTTGGGGTGTTGGGAAAGGGACAGAGAGACACAGAATCTGAAGTAGTCTCCAAACTCTGAGCTGTCAGAGCAGAGCTGGTGCAAGGCTTGAACTTGCGAACCACGAGATCATGACCTGAGCCTAAGTCAGATGCTCTACCAACTGAGCCACCCAAGTGGCTCTCTTGTTGTTTTTAATGTGTATTTATTTTGATAGAGGAGAGAACTCCAAGCAGGCCCTGTATGGTCAGCCCAAAGCCCCAGAGGGGACTGGATCTCACAAACCATGAGAGCATGACCAGAGCCAAAATCAAGAGTCTTATGCTTCACCTACTGAGCCACCCAGTGCTCCATCAGGGCAAGGACAGTTTTGTGTGTTTCACATTGCAGAATTTGGGTTCCCAGTTCTCCAGTTGAGGTTTCCTCACACATTCGTTGCCAAGTGATTGTTTGAAGGGTGCCCTAGCTGAGGGGAATTTGAGGGAGACACAACTGCCGGCCTATAAAACAGACTCAAGCCAGAAATACTGAACTCAGACTCTGCACCTTACAAGACTGCCAAAAAAGGAGTGCCAATCATCTTTGGGTGACCCTGTGGAGAAACAGGCAATCTTGGTATTGCGGGTGAACTCATTTTAATACCTTTGGAAGGCAATTTAGTACTATCTAGCAGAATTCTGTGTGCTTTTTCTTCTCTTCACCAGCAATTTCCCCCTCAAATTTAGCCTATAGACTACATGCAAACTCGCAAAGCAAGGACCTTCAAGTAGTCACCATTCCTATGTAAAAAACGAAGATTGAAATAACCCAAAATCCTTTGGTAGAAAACCAATTAAATGGAATAATGCCCAAATATGAGGAAGAAGGAAAATAATCTACATTTATAATTGTATATATATAGAAAAACCACTCTGGGAGAGTACCTCAGAAAGCTTTTTGTTTTGGGAGAGTAGGAATAGGTGGATACATGGATAATTACATGGATAACAATTATGGGAACATTGTTGATTTTTCCTATTTTTGCTATAGCCTCTATTTTTCATTTCTGTTTTAGGTTTAAATTTCCTTTATTCTGCTAATTTTGAGCCCATAGGGTCCGTTCCTGATTTTTCTGAGATATAAGACAGTGATTTGTGCTACAGCAAGATATGTTACATTATTGCCTATTAAGCTATGTGGTCGGTTCCTGTGTGTAAGCTTATGTATCCATGGAAGAGTGAAGTCCTGATGATTTCTTCTCAGCTATCTTCCTGATGTTCGCTGATTGATTTTAAGGTTATTTATCAGAAGTTGTCAGTACATTCACCTAGGAGTAGTACCTGGAATGATTTTACTTTCTATTATTTGATCTCTTTAAGCTATATTTTCACATGGCATCCAGACATTCCTGCCAAAGCCATGCCTAGAAGCTTCTTTCCAAAAAGTCTCAACAAGTGGCTATAAACATAGTTCCCTTGAGAATGGACACTTAATGACAGACTGCAACAAGGATGGGGAGAATGAAGGCCATCAAAGACATCTGGGGACTCCTTTTCCAGACAACGATTATGAATGTAATAAATATGGGGAAGTCTCTTATCAAAGCACCAACTTTATTACACACAAGAGTATCCCTACAGGAGAGAATCCTTACAAATATAACGGATGTGGGAAAATTCTTAACCAGTCCTCCGATGTTGGTGATCATCAGAGGATTCATGAGGGAAAAATCCGTGACAGAGGTAATAAACCAGGGAACATGTTTAGTCATTCATCAAAACTAAATACGCACAAGACAATTAGTACTGGAGAGAAAAGGTCTATAGGTAACCAATTTATCAAAGCCCTTAACCACCAGCAAATGCATACTGTACAGAAACCTTACAAATATGAAGAATGTGGCAAGACCTTTAAGTTGTGCTCAGCCCTTACTCAACATGAGGTTACTCATGTGGGAGAGAATCCTTACCAATGTAAAGAATGTGGCAAGTCCATTAACTGTCCCTCATACCTTAATCAATATCACAGAATCCATACTGGAGAGAAACCTTACCAATGTAAAAAATGTGGCAAGGCCTTTAACCGATCCTCAGGTCTTAATCAACATCACAGAATCCATACTGAAGAGAGACCGTACCAATGTAGAGAATGTGGCCAAGCCTTTAACCGATCTTCAAGCCTTACTCGACATCACAGAATTCATACAGGAAAGAAATCTTATAATGTAAAGAATGTAGCCAAGCCTTTAACTGATCCTCAGGCCTTACTTGACATCACAGAATCTATACTGGAGAGAAACCTTACTAATGTAAAAAATGTGGCAAGACCTTAAGGCACCTCTCAACCATGATTGAACATCACAGAACTCATGCTGGAGATGAACCTTACCTATATAAAGAATGCGAGAAAAGCTTTAATCACTGTTCAACCTTTCCTTAATAATACAGAATTCATACTGGAGCAAATCTTTTAAATGTTAAGACTATGACAGAATTTGTAAGGACTCCTCAACTCTTATTCCACACCCGATTATTCATATTGGAGAGGAATGATAAATATTTGGGAATGTGCCAGACCTGAAAGCAATGCTAAACCCTGATTCCTTATCAGAGAATATATACTGGAGATGATTTTATAAATAGAATTTGGCAAACCCTTTAATCAGTACTCAAGCCTCATTCCACATCACAGAGCTCATACTAAAGAGAAAACTTTAAAATAATGTGGTAAAACGTTTCAGACTGTTCAAGCCTTACTCAGGATCACAGTTGCTGTTAAGAAACATTCCAAATGTAATGAATGTGGCAAACCGCTGGCTGGAACTCACAACTTCATCAGGATCACAGGGATGATACAGGAATGAAACAGTAAAACGTCCAAGCAGTGGCCATGTCTCTAACTGGGACTGAGTCATGACTCAATATCCCCAAATGTATGCTTCAGGATAATAAGAAAAAACCTTTTTAAATATACACTTTAGAAAACATCAGCATACAGAGAGGAAGGTAACTTGAAAGATATAAATATTTAGATTGTATTTACCTGATCAACTGTCCATAAATGTTACAGAATTTAGAGTAGAAAGGAGTACATTGGTCATGCTATTCAGACATTTTTCTCAATAAAAATACTTAACTTTATGGGATAAAACAAAGTTGAACACTTAGTTAATGTATCTGCTGGTATGCCTCAAAATATACAAGGGGTGGATTTTTAAATAGGAGTCATTAATTTCAATGTGTGTTTGTTTTACCCTGGCCCTTTTTAAGATGTTGATAATACAATCTATGAAAAGAATCTAAATGGCAATGTTGTTTACGCTTATAACGTTAATGTAACTTATTATGAACTAGGTGTTCAGAGCATCCAAGAAAATTCTTGTCCATTTATTCAAACCAAAAAAAGTTTCTGAATGTTACAAATAAAATGGTTTACTTACTGGCTTTTAAGGAAAAAGAGGTGGCAGTCCAGTCACATACTGAGGCAACTTCATAACAGCAGTAGAGATAGAGAATATCAGTTGATGTGGTTTAAATGAAGTCTTCACAGGTATGAGAAAGAGAATAGCTAACTCTTCCCTAAAAAGGCATGCAATTGTACATTCAGATTTTTTAAGAATTACCTCAGGTCTCAAAGAGTTTACTATGCAAAATGAAGGTGTTAGCAACTTAAAATAGATTTTTTATAGCTGTCTCCTTTAAGCCTCCTAGTCACCACAAAGTAAAAATCTGTAGGAGATACACGAAAGAGAAAGAGAATCAAAGTACACCACTCTAGAAAACTATCAAAAAGATAAAGAGCAAATGGGTAAGAAAGGGGCCAATAACTCTAAAACAGCTAAAAGCACTGAAAAGAATGACAAGAGTAACTCTATCCATACGTGTCTCAATACTTCCTTTAAATATAAAGGGACTAAATGCTCCAGCCAAAAGATATATTGGCTGAAAGGACAGAGGTTCACAAACTAACAGTATGTGCTGCCTTCAGGAGATTTCACTTCCACTGTGGGAACACACTCAGGCTGAAAGTGCAGATGTGGGAAAGGATCTTCCACGCCATTGGAAAACAGAAGAATGTGAGGGTAGCCATGCTTACATCAGACAAAATAGACTTTAAGCCAAAGACTGTAAGAAGACACAGCGAACATCCTTATAAAATAGAGGGGTCACCTCATGCAGCGTTTTTAGTTACGTGGTGTTGGGCAGAAAGCCAATAAGGTTCCCCCTATTTTTGTTTGGGAAGAACACCAATAGTGTGTTCGTGTCACTCCTACAGTGTTTAACACTTAAAACCAACACATTTTTCCATCCACGTTGGTGGTGTTTGTGCAGGTACCTGAATTGTAGCTTGTGGAATGTTGATGAACATCTGTATCTTAGGAGTCCCCTAACTGGCTAGTTGATACTCAAAAACCTATTCCAGTGATTTGAGGGTTGGAGAAAAAAAAAAGAAGTCTGACACTTCGAGAAAGACCTATTGCTTTGAGGTTTTGATGAGTGTGGGAAAATACTGTTGCAATGAAAATCTTGGTACTCTACTGTAACAAGTAGTCAATAGTTTATCAAAACCAACGTGTAGATGCTAATAAATCTTTTTCACAGTATTCGATTGGCTAACTTCTTGATGTAATACATTGCATTTTCCCCCCTCTCATAGGTCATTGAATTTACATTGTTCTCTGAGATTTTCAGACCCCAAATAAGTTATTTGTCTTTTCAGGCATGTTACCATAACACCACTCTAAAATTTCTAATATTAATTTCTGGGGACTTTTTCGTTGTATGCCATTGCAAGTGATCCACTTTTTAAGGATCACCTTTGCAATACTTGTGATAGTGGGTTTACTTCCCATTGGGTTCTTTCTGAAATGTACATCTTTAGATGGGAAACCTTATGGTCTACCTGGCTCACAGTTTTTAGACACAGTACATGTGAATTAAGGATTTATACATTGTTGGGAGCCATACTGAACTCACTACTTGAGAATACCTATTAGGTTAAGACAGGCTTGCAAGGTGCCCCGCCATTGGGTGGCAACCACTAGCTGTCCCTTTTCTTATCATTTGTGCTGGAGCACTGTACTCTGGAGTGCTTTGTTAATTGAGATCAGGAATGGCTTGTTCCCTTGTTCTGGCCCTGGTATGATGATTTCATCTGATTAAGGACTTGTGATATGGAGAGACATTAAGGTTCAGTGGCTTGGAAATCATGATTAGAACTAAGTAATTGATAACTTTGAAAGGTCAGATCCCGCCCTTAGTTCAACAAAATAATATTCCCTTATAGAGTGTCACGCTATTTCTGGGCATGGATGACATTGTGAGCACTATGGGCACTGTGGCTAGTGCTAAAGAGATCTTCTTTTGAGGTTATAAGAGCAGACATTGTGTCTCCAGCAGATTCTGTTTTTCTTAATACTTCCCTTGAGTTATAAATAGATTAATGAACCTTACTCATAAAAGATTGACCTTTATGTATACAATTCTGTTCGTTTCTTGGTAAAAGGTTTTTCTCAAGGCTATGTTAGAAACATTGTAAACATCATCTACTAAGGCAAATGCCACTTTTCTTGTTCCCTGTACCTTCACATATAAAGTTGACCCAGACTGAGCAGAGATGCCTGCCTGGTGACCGGAAACAATCTCGGGGCTCTCAAACCACTCTCTTGCTGACACGGTCCATCCTTCATTGATCCCTGGACTGGCTGGAGCAGGATTCTAGCAATACATTATACACATATTCACTAAATAGAACACATTAATCCTTTCATGTTGGAAAATGGTAACCAGCACTGCCCTTATGATTTGTTTCGGTTACATTGAAGCTGTAGATTAGATGGGGCGCCTGGGTGGCTCAGTTGGTTAACCGTCTGACTTCAGCTCAGGTCATGATCTCACGGTTCATGGGTTTGGGCCCTGCATCAGGTTCTGTGCTAACAGCTAGCTCAGAGTCTGGAGCCTGCTTCATCTCTGACCCTCTCTGATCCTCCCCTGCTCATGCTGCCTGCCTCTCTCTCAGAAATAAAACATTAAAAAAAAAAAAAAGCTGTAAATTTGTATATTCATGTAGTGTCTGCATGGACAAGACAATAAATTCTGTGTATTGCTTCTTACTCCCTGAGCTACATAATCATTTTGTGCATGGGATTGTTGTGTTGATGTAGTCAAATTTTAGTACCTAGAAGTCAATTATTTTTGAAACGAATTTTGTTAAATATATATAGAAATCCTTTATAGTTTTTTTTAAGAAATAGAACCAGCTTTTCCTAAGAAAAGAATAAATAGAAAATAAAGGAGTCAGTTCGACCAAAGGATAGAACTTTGGTAAATATTTATCCACTCCACATAAAAGCACCTAAATATAAAGTAACAATTAACAGACAAGAAGAGAGGAAAAGACAAGAGTACAATAGGAATGGACATCAATAGTGCACTTTCCCATAATGAATAGATTTTCCAGACAGGAAGAAAAATCAATAAGGAAATATCGGACTTCAATTCCATTAAGTAGGTGGTCTTAGAACATTCCACCCAGCACCTGCAGTAAAACACTCTCTTGTGTGCACATAGAACATTCTCAGTGTCCATTCCATGTTGGCTCACAAAAATCGATCTTAGTAAATTTAAGATTGAAATCCTATCAAGCAGGGTGCCTGGATGACTCAAAAGTGTCCAACTCTTGACTTTGGCTGAGGGCATCATCTCACAGTTCTTGGATTTGAGCCCCACATTAGACTCCACAATCTAGTGTGGCAGCTGCTTGGGATTCTCTCTCTCCCTTTCTGCCCCTCCCCTGCTTACATTCTCTCTCTCCCTCTCTCTCTCTCTCAAAAGAAAGAAATTAAAAAGAAAGAAAGAAAATACCATCAGGTATCTTTCCCAATCACAATGACATAAAGTTAGAAGTCAATTAGAAGCACAAAACAGAAAACATATCAAGTGTGTGAAAACTAAGCAAAATGCAACATTCATAAAAGCCATGACATCAAAATAACTCAGGTCCACTGTCAGACGAGAAGATAATGTGTGTGTATACAGTATATGCTGGCTATAATGAACAATATTGTATTGCCTTTTTCAAAGAGGTAAAGGGAGTGGTTCCTAAAACTTCTCATTACACCCAAGAAAATCCTAACTGAGGTGATGGATGTTAACCAAATTTATTACAAATACTTTGCAATATATACCTGTATCAAATCCTGAAGTTGTACATCTTATTCTAGTATAATAGGTCACTTATCTCAATACAAGTAGGGAAAAAAATATTAAATCAGCCCATTAGTGGTTGTGCATACATGAGGATATAAGAATGAGGGTGGTGACCCAGAAGATACAGCTTCATGAAAACCTCGTTTTCAACCACACAAGACCCTTAACAGAAAGTAAAGCCAAGTCCACTGAAATTCACAGTTACTAACAAACAATTGTGTTTTTATTAGCTCCTAAATACATGATGATTGGTTATGGTAGTGATAGAAAATACCTACATTAGGCATATCATTAATGATAACATAAAAATTATAAACTCTATGCTTATAAGACTATTTAAATAAAGTAAAAACCATTGATTTCTGCCGACCAACAATAGTTTGATCTTCAGACATCACCATTTTTCTAGTAAAGGTGGATCCTCCCTCTTATGCAAATTCAGAGTGTATGTTTAATTGCATTCGAAATTGTTTAACACATAAGTACTAAATATCCTGTGCTTGGTTCAATGTTTATGTAAATATTGTCACAAACCTATTCTCAATCAAATTCCTTTTTTTAATGCTACTTGAAGGTGGTATTTTCACACCAGTAGACATGTATCTCACACACACATAAAAAGAACACAACATACGCCACAGTAATTGTTAAGAAGACGTCTATGTTCATAGAGTTACTTGTTTGTATGCTTCCCTAGTTGAACATACCTGTCTCCTGCTGTCACACACATCATAAAATGTGATCTTTGGTGTACACATGTGACTTAACAGGGTGGTTCTGGGAGACGACACTGCTACCTCATCATGACTGTGCATTTTTACCGTGGTTGGACTATCTTTAGATTTTCCTTGCAAACTGATTTAAAACACACACAACATAATATCCTACCAACTAGGTTTCCACAGTTCAATAGGGAAGCCATAGCCTAGGTGATTCTAATGCCATGGAAGCCTCTGTAAGGAAACGGAGACTAAATTAGCAGTCACTGCACTGGAGCAAAAGAAAAGAAAAATCACAGTCAACTAGGCCTTCCAAACATACAGGAAATGCTTAAGGTGTTTGCAATCCAACACTCTCCTTCCTCTGCTTCCACCTCCTCTCTGTCAAAACCTTACCACTGCCTCCTACAAGTGGAACATGCCTAAACATCTCAATAGATCAATTAAATGATCAAATTTACCCTTGAAAATGCGAATGTACATCAGCTCATCATTTACTACCTCACAGTATCACCTTCCATTTTGACCACTTTTCTCACAAGGCCTATTCGACATTCTTGCCCACTTGCATTGTGGGCAGAAGAGTCAGTGTGACATCTTTTGCTGCCCCTCACCACTCACTTTTGCACAGGCATGTAAGACACCAGTGAAACTGTACCCTCACTTGCCCAGACTTTACTCTGGGTAATGGCTCCCCTCATCATCTGTGCAGATAGAGGTTTCCACCGAGTGCTGCACATGCATACAGGGGACTGGTAGCACAGACCGCCCCCTCAGGACCAAAACCTGCAGGCACATGCTTCTTTCACCTGCCCAGGGCTCCACAGCACCAGCCGTGAAGCTTGGCTCAACCAGGTGCATCATTCCCACCTCCAGCGGCCCTTCTAAGACACCACCTCCACTCGGATTCCTGATCCATAATTTGCGGCCAACGTTGTGGGCACAGAGGTCAGCTGTCCCTGAATTTGCTTTGGGGAGAAACTCTCGGCCTAAATGGAGCTTGCAAATCCTAACCGAATTTCCCCTTCAGATTCTGTCAAAAATGACCTGACATGAAATTGCCCTTCATGCCTCCACAGCCAGTCTCTGGTCCTCCCTTCTCAGAACACCTCACAGAACAGGTTTCCTGACAGCTCTACCTACTGAGTGGCCCAGGTTGATGTTGACACGGTCTTGAGGCTCAGACTCAGATCTAAGAGAGCAGAGGATGTACAACTAAATGAATCCATTTCACCTTTCTGGTTAAAACAGTGCTTCCAAGGGAACCCAAAGCATCCCATCTTCTTTTCCTGGGATGTCCATGGAGAGTCCACATTCAAAATTAGCCAAATATACAGACACCTGGGTGGCTCAGTCGGTTGGGCATCCAACTTCAGCTCAGGTCATGATCTTGCGGTCTGTGGGTTCAAGCCCTGCATCGGGTTCTGTGCAGACAACTAAGAGCCTGGAGCTTGTTTTAGATTCTGTGTCTCCCTCTTTCTCTGCCCCTCCCGCATTCATGCTCCATCTCTCTTGGTCTCAGAAAGAAACTATCAAAAAATTAAAAAAACCCCATAACTAACCAAATACAGGGCACTTGGGTGGCTCCGTCGGTTAAGTAGCTGACTTCTGCTCAGGTCATGATTTCATAGTTGGTGGGTTGCAGCCCTGCACTGGGCTCTCTGCTGACAGCTCAGAGTCTGCAGCCTGCTTCAGATTCTGTGTCTCCTTCTCTATCTGCCCCTCTCCCACCCCTTCTCTGTTTGTCTCTCTCCAAAAATGAATAAACATTAATTTTTAAAAATAAAGTTAACCAAATACATAAAGAAAATGACTGGCCTATTAAATATCCCTCTAAACCACCCTTTTCTATTTCTTAGTGTTTTCTCTATATTTGTGCCATCATGGTTTTTAAGATTACTGATGATGCAAAAGAAGAGAAACCATCTCTAATCCCAGGAAGGCTCACCCAGCATCCAAAACACTCCAGGAAAACCTGAAAGTGCAGTACCTAGTTCCCAAGTAAGAGATTTTCACAGGCCCCTCAAAGCAATGGAGCACCAGTTCAATCATACAGACTCTCACTGGCCATGGGGAGGCTTTTGGGTTTCACTGTGAATACCATGGAAGACACTGGCACAGAGGGAAGCTCTTTAGAGGATGTAGGAGCAGGAGAAGAGAGAGACAGCTCATGTCCCTCTGTGACCACTGAAGAAATAAACCTAGGCTTCTATAATCAGTCCATTGAAGCAGAGCTTTCAAAGCCACATTTTAATATCAAGTCTTTTTTTTCCCCACTTTTGACCGTTATCTCTGTCATCTGCTTCATTCGTTCCCACTTACCTGGGTGTGTGGTTATAATCCCCTTTCTCTTCATGCACCAGGGCAATTTCCTTTTCCAAAGATCTTGCCCAGGTCGAGTCTAGAGACAGCAGGCCTATTTACAAGAAAAGGAAACATGACTCTTGCTGGAGAACCTACAGTTTCAAATCCAGCCCTGTGCTCACCAGAGAAACATCACAGAAGAATACAGAACATGATTTCTCCAAACACGCTTTCTTGGTGGCCACTTTAGAACACTTAGGAAGGCTTTTCAATGTTCCACTCCTTCACTTTGGTTTACATTTTCTTAAAACTATTTTATTAATTTCTGAGAGACAGAGCGTGAGGAAGGGAGAGCCAGACAGAGAGGGAGATACAAAATCTGAAGCAAATACCAGGCTCTGAGCTGTCAGCCCGACGTGGGGCTCAAACCCACAACCCAGGAGATCATGACCTGAGCCGATGTTGGACACTTAACTCACTGAGCCACCCAGGGGCCCCTCCTTTACTCTAATTTGAAGTACTACTGAATCAAAAATAAAGACTAGATATTGGATTTTGAGACATGTACAACATTATTCTAGGCCATTTAGGCTCTAGAATTATAACTAATCTACAGTGACGGTCACAGATACCCTCAGAAAAACGGGAAGGTTAAATTAAAGATAAAACATCATGAATACTTCGTTCTTCACACCAACAAATGCTTAATTAGTTCCTTTTTCTAATGATGTCCTTTGTCATTTGTGCTGAGCTACTCTTTAGAATTTTAAGACACTTGAACATACCATAATTATACGATACTGGTTGCCTTTTGCTGAAAATAAGAGCGATAAATGATAAAGTGTCTCACATTGTGTAGAAGAAAATCGAATTAAAAAAATTTTTTTAATGTTTTATTTACTTCTCAGAGAGAGGGAGGGAGTGTGAGCAGTGGACGGTCAGAGAGTGAGGGAGATACAGAATCTGAAACAGTCTCCAGGATCTGAACTAGCTGTTAGCACAGAGCCCAAGCAGGGCTCAAACCCACGAATCATGAGATCATGACCTGATCCAAAGTAGGACGATTAACCAACTGAGACAAACAGGCGCCCCGAAAATGGAATCTTATGAGATTAAGAACTAACAACTTGTATTTGCAAAAACCAGTATCTCCAATAACCAAAGGTGAGAACCTTCATTTTCAAGGTGAATCTGGGAAAGAGACCCTGAACCAAGTGAATAAAGTTAACATTAACTGCAACAAGACAAACTGACAACGGTGGCCTGCTGCATAGAAGGACTCATTGCTGTTGTGATATAGTTTGCAAGATACAAAACAAAGACTAGTCATAATTCCAACAGGAAGATACAGCAGTTTTATGCAAATTCAAGCACAGATTCATCTCACACCCTATAATCTTTAACATATTTTAAATAGTCTCTTTTTGAAGAAATCTAGAGAGCAAGGCTCTCTTTTTCAGAACACTCACGTATCTTGGGCCCAACAATCATCTGGTTTCTTTGTTCATGTTCATTAACTAGTTTCCTTAGGCTCAGGCCACACCCAGACAGGACCTAAATATTATATATTCTAACCCTTCCCTGGGGTCCTGAAACCAGACCCATCTCCAGTGATACTCTTGGGTATTAACACAGTGCCACAGTCATCTATCCCAGAGGGAATATTTTCAATAGTTGCAGGTCATGAATTCATGGTAGGAGTCTTCATGCTGTACGGGAAAGCCGGTGGGAGAGAATGCCCAGAGAAGCAACCCAGGAATGTCCTGAAGAGCTGAATTTGACTGTCATGAAAGGGATACAAAACAAATCTGCCAGGCACGTACACCAGAGGTAAAAAAGTAAATGTTTGCAAGTTCTAAAATCATAGCATCTCAGTAAGAATGAGGACACAGTCCCTGAGCCAAGTCAGGACAAGATTACCTGAGAAGCAGCCATGTCTTCCTCTCCTTGCTCTCAAGTGCTCATGGGGAGATAGGACGTGGAGAAGTCACACCTGTCGGCCTTTCAAGGCCTCAGCACAGCCTCTTCACCTGCTCTCATCACCTCCGAGGCAGAAGAATCCTGAAATGCAGAAAACGCACTCTCCGTGACTTCATCACGGAGGAAAGATTCAGAAAAAAAGGAGCTCTTGAATGGACACTTACCTGTGAGTTTCTCATCCCGGGTTTCAGATATCCCGCCTTCCCACCGACAGCTGCACATCCCGCCACAGCTCAAGGAACGGGGGATGCACTGACCTGCTCCCTCCAAGTCCACACCTAAAAGACTATCATCGTCTCTTCAACTGAAAGCTGGACGCAGCCTCCCAAATGTATCTGTAAACTCTCGTGTTTCTCGTGGCCTCACCTGAGAATCACCTGGAGCTCATGATTAAAGCAGCACCGATGCTCTCACTCTGACCAATAGACAGACTCCGGCAGAGGGTCCAGGTGATGCTGGTTCTTGAAACTCGCCATGGGATGTTTCTTGTAAACCCAGGATGATAAGCAGTTCTGTGCGTTCAAGCTGAATTTGCCTATAAATCATGTGGTCCAGGTCTCAGAGAAGAGATGGTGATTCTGCAGGTTTGGAATCGGGCCTGTGACTTGGCATCTTCCACCGGTTCCTTGTTAGTACTGATGCTGCTCCCCCGCACCCGTGTTTAGTGGCACTCCACGAGAGATGCAGCACAGCACGCCTGAGCCCCCCACAGCCACCATCTGACTCAATACGAACAGCTCCTGCTGAGTTCCCAGGGAGGAGTTTGCCACCTCCTTTCCTCTGGTGAGTTTACTGTTGGTTCCCAGCAAAGGTCACCGTCACCATCCCGCGGGACCACATGCTTCACCGCACTTCACAGTTTACAGACAGAAGGCTCTGAACGCTCTAATGTCTGAGTAGGTCTCTATTTGGATAACAACGTGTATACATGGGCTACTGCTGCGCTTATTAAGCACTAACTTTGTGTTCACAAGGAAGTTGTGGGAAACTCACAGTCATGATGTGATTTAATCCTCATAATCACCTGCTAGTTGGACAGTAGGTGTCCTATAATAACCATGAAAATGTGATATGAGGCCCCACCCATGTGTCTCCTCTTCTTTCGCCCTAAAGTAAAAAAATGTATTAAAAATTTTTTCATATTGCGGCGCCTGGGGGGCTCAGTCAGGTGACTGTCCAGCGTCAGCTCAGGTCATGATCTCACAGTTCCTGGGTCAAGCCCAGCTCGGGCTCTGTGCTGACAGCTAGCTCAGAGCCTGGAGCCTGCCTGAGATTCTGTGTCTCCCTCTCTCTCTCTGGTCCTCCCCTGCTCATGCTGTCTCTCTGTCTCTCTCTCTCAGAAATAAATAAAAAACATTAAAACATTTTTAATATAGAAATGAAATATTGATGAATGAAAAATACTTAAAGGAAGATAGATTTTATAATCAGACAGTGTTTATAGTGTTTACATTTTTTAATATGATAAATGTTTGAGTGTATCAATCAATGCCAGTTTCCTGTACTATGTACAGCCTCATCGGTAATACATGATATTTTAATTCCTCCACATTGTTGTTTCCAGGTTTGCTTTCTTCAAAGATAGTCATGCTAGAAAATAGGACATGTCTTCTCCCTCTAGTTTCCCTGCTTTCTATGAGTTTGTATGGAAAATGTGTGTTATAAATTGTTAGATCATAGAAGATATGATGCATCATAAATGATATATAAAATATATATATATATATAAAATGCTTCAGCCTTTAAAAAAAGGATATCCTTCCATTTAGAATAATGAGGGGATATTATGCTAAGTAGTATAAGCCACAGAAAATGGCCAATATTGCATTAATTCAATTATATCTGGAATCTAATAATGTTGAACTCCTAAAGCAGAGTGTAATTATGATGGTCAGGAGCTGGCTGAGGGCACAATGGGAGATGTTGGTCAAATTGTACAAAGTTTCAGGTATCCATGAAACTCTGGAGATCTAAAGTATAGCGTGGTAACTTACACATATTACATGTCTATTAATCTTGAAATTTGCTAAAAGAGTGTATCTTCGATGTTCTCACAAAAAATTAAAAAATCAAAAATTGGGGTACCAAGGTGGCTCAGTCAAGTCAGCTTTGGACTTTGGCTCTGGTCATGATCTCACAGTTTGTGGGTCTGAGCCCCAAGTTCGGCTCTGTGCTGACAACTCATGGCGTGGAGCCTGCTTCAGATTCTGCATCTCTGCTTCACTATTCTGCTCCTCCCCCAACACAAGCTCTCTCTGTCTCTCAAAAATAAACCGTTTTTAAAAAATAAATAAATCAGGACTCCTAACTATATGAGGTAATGGGCATGTTAATTAGCTACATTGTTGTAATCATATTTTATTTTTATTTTTTATTTATTTTTTATTTAAAAAAATTTTTTTTTATGTTTTATTTATTTCTAGGAGAGAGAGAGAGAGAGACAGCGGGAGCAGGGGAGGGTCAGAGAGAGAGGGAGTCACAGACTGAAACAGGCTCCAGGCTCTGAGCTGGCAGTCAGCACACTGCCCGACGCGGGGCTTGAACCCACGAACCGCAAGATCATGACCTAAGCGAAAGTCGGACGCTTAACCGACTAAGCCACCCAGGCGCCCCTGTTGTAATTATGTTTTAAAAATACATACATTTATATTTTGTTACTTGAACAACTAGTGAATCTGCAGGAATGGAAAACAGGGTTCTGGGTGAAGGGTCGTGAAAAACAGGATTTAATGATAAAAAGAGAAATGAAGGGATTAAAAGATATAGTCCTCTGCTCCCATTTTTCTGGTTCTGGATATTTGGAATTGTGAGCACTGCCCTGGGAGACGGAAAGAACAATGACTCAGAATCTCACCTCCTCTAATCTGTCCTGGGAAGGCTGGAGATCTCAGAGCCAGGTAGACCTGGGCACAGTCTCAGAAGGGGGTGGATCTGCTTTGTGTGAGGGTGGGAGCTGGCTGCCGGCTCTGATCCCCTCACTCTGGGTTCTTCCCACTCTGTCAGTCGTAAGCCTGCCCAAAGAAATTTCATACACTGAATACACTGGAATAAGAAGCCTCGATTTCAATTATCACAGGTTATAGGTAGCTGAAGTTGTCATGATTCTAGATATTTTGTGGATCTTAACCTTGCAATGTTAAAGGCTCTTCCTTCCCCATTCCCACCCCCACCCTGCCCTGGGTTTCATTAAGGCAGGACCTAGTTGGCAGGTTTTAAAGCCCATGCTTGTTGCCACTTAGGTATTCTGCCCTGACCATCAGGGGCACCAGTATTTTGGAGGGTCACCAAATATGTTAATCCCCATTGTGAAACTGTCTCCAATACCCCATGCCCAGGCAAATGTTAGGCAAATATAATACCTCATATTGAAAGATACACATCTAAAGATATTCTGAGTATCTCTGCAGTCTTTCAGGGCAAACTGTTTAGTACTGACTAGATTCTCTCCTTATCTGCTAGAAGCATTAATACTACATAATTGTATGGATAATTATATAATACTTATAAAAGAATTCATTGTATGTGTTTAAATTTTTTTTAATTTTTTAAAATGTTTTATTTATTTCTAGGAGAGAGAGACGCGTGAGCAGGGGAGGGTCAGAGAGAGAGGGAGGCACAGACTGAAACAGGCTCCAGGCTCAAAGCAGGCAAGCAGCACAGAGCCGACGCGGGGCTCGAACCCACGAACCGCGAGATGATGACCTAAGCGAAAGTCGGACGCTTAACCGACTAAGCCACCCAGGCGTCCCGTGTGTTTAAATTTTTTAATCTTTTATTTATTTCTGAGAGAGAGAGAGAGAGAGAGAGAGAGAGACAGCATGAGCAGGGCTGGGTCAGAGAGAGAGGGAGACACAGAATCTGAAGCAGGCTCCAGGCTCTGAGCTGTCAGCACAGAGCCCGACGTGGGGCTCAAACCCACGAACCGTGAGATCATGACCTGAGCCAAAGTGGACGCTTAACTGACTGAGCCATCCAGGCGCCCCCAAAAAGATTCATTGTATGGATATACGTTATTATTTATTACTAGATTATCTTGCCCACATTTTATCTACAATGTGACTGCGTGTAATTGTGCGTAACACTCAGACATGAATATATAAATGACTGACAGGGACAAAAAGTGTTTTCTTTTGCCTCCCACAGAGAGAATAACCTGGATACACAGTGGTCACCACACCAAAGAATAAAGGGTTGCTGTGTGAGAATCAGGCTTTCGTTAAGGCTCCAAAGTTTATCTAATGAAAGAGAAAAGGTACAATGAGTGGAAGAGAGGGTATAAAACGGTACGAAAGTGCTCCCCAAAACTAGAATTCTTGGTGTAGCTGTTATCTCAGGGGAGAATCTAGGTGAGATACTGTTCCTATAAAGGTGTTCACCCCTCGGCTTGGGCATGCACAGAATAAAAACCATAATGAATCCTAGAAACAAAACATCTGGGTACATCTGAATGCTGCATAGAGTACGTCCGTGTGCTTGTCACAAAGTATATCAGAACATTATCCAAAGCCTATAATGTTTGCGATGTATCTCTTGTTCTTCTTGTCACACATGTACCTAGGAGCTGTGATATTTACCAGCTCAGGTTGGATCCAGCAGAGGATACTGGAAGGGCAATGGAAGGTGAGACTGTTACTTAATACTTTGCCCACCTGGAGTTCCTGGGACTGATGGTGATGGACTGGAAGACACTCAAGGACCAGAGTTGCCAATGGACTCACCTCTGGACTCTCTGAGAAGCTGGGGGGTGGGGGGGAAGTTCTGTATCAAATCATGGAGAAAATGTTTCAAACCAAAAGCTGCTAAGGTGTCTGGGATTCCCTTAGATAATGCCCTTAGATAATGCCCAACACTTGCCTACATTCAGGTAACTGAGAAAACCTGTCCACCTTGCCCTAGTTACACTAGAGTAAAGGAAATGATGACATAAGAGGTAGAAATCATGCAAGTGTCCAGTGAAAATCTGGACCAGAGAGATCATTTCCACTCTCAATACACAGCTGCCATTTTCCATGGTTCAATATTTATATTCAGAAATAGTGAAATCAGCAGGGAACCATGAGTTGTGGGCTACGGATTCCATGAAAAATGAAATCTAATCTACACTATTCACCAAACTCTAAAGTCACCCTATTGTACTTAAAATGTATGATTCCCTGTTATAGATGCTTTATTCTAATGATTTTAACTTTTATAACTATAGCTATTTGGATAAATCTGATTCCGTTTCTGCCGATGTTAAATAACCAAGTGTGTATTTATTTGACTAACTGAGGACAAGGTACAGTGGTCAGCCTTCCAGGCTGAACACACAAGAGAAGCCCAAACACATGAGCCCACGTTCACATCTAGAAACCAGGACCAGAGTCCACCTGCAACAGTTCATTTGTCATCTGTATATCTGACTGCATTCTTCATGGGCTAATATTTTTCTTTAATGTTTTTGTTTATTTTTTAATTTTTTTTAATGTTTTATTTATTTCTAGGAGAGAGAGAGAGACAGCATGAGCAGGGGAGGGTCAGAGACAGAGGGAGTCACAAACTGAAACAGGCTCCAGGCTCTGAGCTGGCAGTCAGCACAGAGCCCGATGCGGGGCTCGAACCCGCGAACCGCGAGATCATGACCCGAGCGAAAGTCGGACGCTTAACCGACTAAGCCACCCAGGTGCCCCTGTTTTTGTTTATTTTTGAGAGAGAAAGAGCAACATCAAGCTGGGAGGGGTGGGGAGACCGGGAGACAGAGGATCTGAAGCGGGCTCCATACTGTCACTGCAGAGACCGATGTGGAGCTTTAGGTAACAAACCACAATATCATGACCTTAGCAGAAGTTAAACACCTAACCAACTGAGCTTCCCAGGCACCACCATGGACTAGTACCTTTATTCAAGATGACAACCATAAATATGCCCCCAGACATTTATTCTCCAAGTAGGTTCCCAAAACATGACCTTAAGCAACAACTGAGAACTTGTGAGAAAGGAAAAATGGGGAGTTACAGCCCAGAACTATTGAAATGATAAAATGGGGAAAGGCCTAGAAATCTGATGTTTTATCGGTGCTCCAGGTAAATCTGATGCAACATCAATTTGACAGTCTCTGCAATTACTAAGTCACAGGCCATCCCTGAGTTATGCACATAAAAGTTACTTTTAGAAACCTCTATGTTTGTGGTGAGATTAGTGGTGTCACACACACACACACACACACACCACATTTTTTAAATTCATCAACGAGTCTGACTCTAACATAGTCTGTTCCAGTTTGCAGGTCTTCCTTGTCTCATTTTCCTCAATGGCCTCTTTGAGCATCCTGGAGTCACCTAGAAATGCACTCATCCTCACATTCTGTCATGAAATAATACAACTTAACATGAATTAGAATTTATTCAGATATTTCACCAAATAAAATATGAAACACATACAGCCACACATTAATAGATAGTATTTTATAATGGAGTAGAATATAGCAGCATTATCAATACCAATCTGCACTTCGTGATTTTTACTATAAGACAACAAATAATTGCACTCTTAAGAAGCTCCTTGTGCTCAAGTATAAAGAATGAGCACTCTGTATGCATACATGATAAATTCTTGTGGACCTGGGTAGGCGTACTCTAAATTTCAGGGGTTTTTTTCATGACAACTGATTACAGTGCAAAGCATGATGTCCTTTGTGTCAGATGCCTTAAAACACTTCAGGTAACACTGGCCATTCCTGACAATCTCACATATCTCCCTGTGTTACAGATACATTGTTACTTAGAGTTGTGGTTTGTCAACGTTCTGGTCAATGAGACGGGAGAGAAGTGCTTTGAAAAGGATTGTCTTTCCTGAGTGAAAAAGGAGTGGTTGCAAAATAAATTCCCCAAGTCCCATCAGATTTACACTTCCTCCTTGCTGCATGGAACACAGTGTGATACCTGACGGTGGGGCAAGTGTCTCTGGCCATGAGCAAGTGTGATCACAATGCCTGCAGGTGGACAATACCACAGGGATGAAATGGAAAAGCTAGAGACGACCATAGGATGGATGATCCATTTTATCAGACATGAGCATCTATCCACGCACTGTATACATAATACAAAATACACATCTTCTTTTCTATTAAGTACACATTCATGGTATTGTGGAGCACAAAATAACAGCTACCCCCAAATGCGTCCTTACTGTCATCCATACAAATGTTAAATGTGAGCACAACCTGGTCTCCAACTTCATGGTATCTGTCTCCACAATGGACAGACATCCTCTTTCTGCTCCCCACCCAATGGGGGGAAAATGCTACATGAGCTGTGAATGAACAGAGGGGCATCTAGCCTAAAAACTGGGGGGACTGTTTGAGGCAGAAATACTAACTCTGACTGATGAACTGCTCCCCAACTAATCAGTACCTTGCACAATCCTCAGAGTAGAGCACTCATCATGGGGCCCCAGCAGAATGGAGTTTCCTGCCAGCTGTGGATCAGCCTCAGTGGAATGTCATCCATCTACAGTGGATCAGACCAACATTGGGCCAGCAGCCCATATAAGAGTTGTTATACCTGTAAGATGTTTTAAATAATCTCTAAGGTAACCACAATGAAAATACATACTAATAATAGATTCACCAATAAAGGGATGATGGAATTGATTCTGTTATTATAACAATTCACGTAGACATGCTACGACCTTCACTGACCACTATCCAAGGGAAGAAACACACAAGGTGAGTCACAAAGTATGCATGGGTAATATTTCTGCAGAAAAATAAACAGATACTTTTAATGGCAAAGGGTACAAAACCAATGCATATTTGATTACACTCACATTGTCCAAAAATGTAATGAGTTGAAAATTGTCACTCTGTAACAAAATATTCAGGTAAAAAGAAAACCACACCTAAATGATGCTTTGAAAATTCCTACACAAAAGGAAGCATATTATTATGGAACTTCAAACCAGAATAAAGGAAAATATAACCCCAAAAATTCTACATCAAATGGATGAGTTATTTAAAGAAAACCTACTACTGGGGAGCCTGCGTGACTCAGTCCGTTGAGGGTCCGACTTCAACTCAGGTCATGATCTCATGGTTCATGAGTTTGAGCCCTGCGTCCGGCTCTGTGCTGACAGCTCAGAGCCTGGCGCCTGCTTCGGATCCTGTCTCCCTCTCTCTCTGCCCCTCTCCCCAAAAAACTAAATAAACATTAAGAAAATAATTTTAAAAATAAAGGAAACCTACTATAATTTTACTTTAAAGTTTCCTTATTTTGAAAGAAACAGAGCACAAGGAGGGGAGGAACAGAGAGAGAAAATCCCAACAATGAGATCATGACCTGAGCTGAAATCAGGAAATGGATGCTTAACCAACTGAGACATCCAGGTGAGCCTATGTATCTATAATTTGAAACTGTGACTGTGTACCCATGAAGAAAGGAATGTTTTGAATTATCAGCATGTCTTCATGGACAATAAAGTTGTAAAGAATATTCATTAAAATCTACCATGGAAAACTCTAATGAAAACTTTTATGAATTAAGGACTTATAACATTAATAAATGTATTATGTTAATAGATCCCTCTTATTACACAGAATTTAAGCGTATAATCCATATTTTAGAATCCAGCAAACAAAAAGGTTTCATTTTATTATTTTTAAGTTTGTATTAAAAGTATATTTTCTACCCTACAACCCAGCAATTGCACTACTAGGTATTTTATCCTAGGTATACAGGTGTGCTGTTTCATAAGGGCACATACACCCCAATGTTTACAGCAGCACTATCAATAATAGCCAAAGTATGTAAAGAAACCAAATGTCCATCAGTGGATGAATGGATGAAGAAGATGTGGCATATATATATACACACACACAATGGAGTATGACTCAGAAATAAAAAAGAATGAAATCCTGCCATTTGCAACTATGTGGATGGAACTCGATGGTATTATCTTAAGCGAAATTAGAGAAATACAAATATGATATGACTTCACTCATTTGAGGACTTTAAGATACAGATGAACATAAGGGAAGGGAAACGTAACATAAAAACAGGGAGAATGAGAAAATCATTAGAGATTCTTAAATATGGAGAACAAACAGAAGGTTATTGGAGGGTTTGTGGGGATGGTGTGGACTAAATGGGTAAGGGCCTTAAGGAATATACTCCCGAAATCAATATTGCACTACATGCTAACTTAGATGTAAATTCAAAAAAATAAATTAAATTTTAAAAAAGTATTTATTGAAATAATGATGTGGTAACACAGACTTCCCAATTTTGAGGGCTGAGGTCATTCTTTTAAAATGTGAATGTACAATTGTATCCCATTTGGGGAAGAGTTAGCGCTCCTCTGATATCTGTGAGATTTTCTTCGTTTGAACCACATCAACTGACATTCTCTACTTCCAACTATTGCTGTGATAAAGATATACCAGTGTTTTACTGCACTGCAACCCCGTTTTTCCCTAAAGACCAGTTGGCAAATTATTTTATATATAATATTCAAGAAGATTTTTAATTTTAATACAGGAAGAAAAACAATGTTAGGAACATCTATTTCATGATAACTTACATCAATTTCATAACCACAAACAGCATCTGCATTGAGATGTGCTTTATATATTGGGTGTCATGTTTTCCATAGAAAATGATGAATGAGACTTACCTAAAGAAGGGCACATCATATCTTTGAGGCAGCAATAATCGACCACGTGATTTTCCAAACCCACTAGGAAGAAATGAATTTCAGAAGTAAATTGAGAGTAGAAATACATTAATACTTGCTGGTTACAAACGTCAGAGAAACTCAGTGTGAGGGGGGAAAAGCATATATTGAGATTAATCATACCTATGCAAAAATTGATCTACTTAATCTTTTAAGGCATAATAACATATACATTTTCAAAGTCTTTCACTTTGTATTATTCCTAATAATGGGTGTTTTGATGTAATGTCTGAATAGAGTGACTGACGTTCTGCTTTCTACTGTGATTTCCGGGAAATTTATTGACACTTGATGGTCCATTAAATACTTTTCTAGGCGCGCCTGGGTGGCTTAGTCGGTTAAGCGTCTGACTTTTGCTTAGGTCATGATCTCGCGGTTCGTGGGTTCGAGCCCCGCGTTGGGCTCTGTGCTGACTGCCAGCTCAGAGCCTGGAGCCTGTTTCAGTCTGTGACTCCCTCTGTCTCTCATCCTCCCCTGCTCACGTTGTCTCTCTCTCTCCTAGAAATAAAAAAAAATATTTTTCTAAATATTTATATCTTTCAAGTAACTCTCATTTATGCACTGCTGGCTGTTTGCTAAAGCGTACATTTCACATGAAGGACGTTCCTCATTCATTATGTTTGTGAGGTTTACATCTAGCGTGAGCTTTGCAGTATTGATTAAGGACAAAATTCTACTCACAAGCACTGCAGGTTCCTCTATGGTTTATTGTTTCTATCCTGTAAGATGGATAGCCGTGAGGGGAGCACAGTGTGAGTTCCAGATACAGGCTTCTCACAGTCTTTACATTTGTAATGTTTCTCCTCAGTATAAACTCTGTGATGCTAAGTAAGGGTTGAGCAGTCCTAAAACTTTTACCACATTCTTTACTTTTGTCAGTTTTTTCTCCAGTATGAATTATGTGATGTAGGATGAAGCTTGACCTCTGATTAAGGGCCTTGCCACATTCTTTAGAAGTTAATGGTTATTTCTCAATATAGGCCTTCCGATAGGAAGTAAGGGGTGAGCAAGTCATAAGATTCTCACAATCCTTAAATTTGGAAGGCTTCAAAAAGGGGAGAAGACATGAACAGACACTTCTCCAAAGAGGACATCCAGATGGCCAACAGACACATGAAACGATGCTCAGCATCCCTCCTCATCAGGGAAATACAAATCAAAACCACACTGAGATACCACCTCACGCCAGTCAGAGTGGCTAAAATGAGCAAATCAGAGAACTCTAGATGCTGGCGTGGATGTGGAGAAACGGGCACCCTCCTACACTGTTGGTGGGAATGTAAACTGGTGCAGCCCCTCTGGAAAACAGTGTGGAGGTTCCTCAGGAAACTAACAATAGAACTCCCCTAGGACCCAGCAATAGCACTGCTAGGAATTTACCCAAGGGATACAGAAATGCTGAGGCATAGGGGCACATGTACCCCAATGTTCATAGCAGCACTCTCCACAATAGCTAAAACATGGAAAGAGCCTA
>NW_024081465.1:734783-737679 GCF_003009895.1 Hyaena hyaena | reverse complement strand
CGGGGCTCGAACCCACGAACTGCGAGATCAAGACCTAAGCGAAAGTCAGACGCTCAACCGACTAAGCCACCCAGGCGCCCCCAAAACTAGGCTTCTTAAACAAATTTCCATTCAAGGAGAGTTGCTCAAATGACACTTTAAGGTCTATCTTCCTCCTTCATATTGAGACCTCACCTCTGTCATCTGCTTCATTCATTCCCACCTACCTGGGTAGGAGACTACTGTCTACTTTCTCTTCACATCCCAAGGCTCCTTCTTTTATTCCAAAAACATGACCAGGTCTGGTTTTGACAGGGACCTGTTTACAGAAGAAAGGAATAGGAGTATTGCTGTAGATTCTACCTTTCAATTCCGTATTAGCTTCAGTAGAAAAGAAAAGACACTGGGGCGCCTAGGTGGCTTAGTCGGTTAAGCGTCCGACTTTCGCTTAGGTCATGATCTCGCGGTTTGTGGGTTCGAGCCCCACGTCGGGCTCTGTGCTGACTGCCAGCTCGGAGCCTGGAGCCTGTTTCAGTCTGTGACTCCCTCTCTCTCTGACCCTCCCCTGCTCATGCTGTCTCTGTCTCTCCTAGAATAAATAAAAAAATTAAAAAAGAAAAAAAAAAGAAAAGAAAAGAAAGGACACTGTAGAATTCTAGAAAATGGTTTCCCAAATGCTATTGCCTAATGACCCCTTTAGAACACACAGGAGGGATTTTCAACATTCAGATCTTAACCTCCACCTGCGAGTATTACTCCTACAATAATGAGTTGCGATTGCAGTTTAAGTGTTGGAAATACCAATGCCACTCAATGTTTAGAATTGCCATTCATCTACAGAAATGATGATGTTACCCTAAAGAAGGGGAAACTAAAGCTGAAAAGGAAACATCAAGATATTTCTTTACATCTACAAATGCCTACTTGTTTCTCTCCCTGCAGGGATATGAATTCCAGTCATGGAAAGAGGAATTTTGCAAGAGACAGTCTTCAAAGGAAGGAACAAAACCCTGAGTGTGGTTTGGGAAGTCTGGAAGGAGTTGTCCTCAGTCAAGAAGAGGAGGTGTCCTTAGTTCTCTAACATCACGTCCCTGGACAGTTCCCGCTGACTGTGCCTCAGGCATCCCCACTCCTCCTGAGAGAATTCTATGGCCACATCCCTGAGGGTCAGCAGTCCCTGCAACAAATACCAGTTAACAAGCAGATGCAGGCAGTGCTAATAATGGTACCTAAGATGAAAGAAGGTGTTAATGTCACCAGCTAGACTTCAAGACCTGACCTTCACTGCTTACCTGCTTCTACCCACAGACCTTAGTTCCACATTTTACTTAATGTTTTCTTTCTACCTTATCTTTGACTTCAGACAAAACACCCCATGGGCATAGTGTCCTGTGGTGGAAACAGAAAGGATCCAACAAAAGCTAATGATTACCCTGAGTAAGAGCTTGGATTGGCTCAATTTGAGCTTAACCTCTGACTCACATCTAAGCAGATGATCCATAGAGTAAACCATGGAGTGAGGATAGTTACCTATATCTCATTATATATACATATTTTTTAGATCTTTATTTCCTTGGGAGAGACAGAGTACAAGTGGGGTTGGGCAGAGAGAGAGAGGGAGAGAGAGAAGATATTAAGTAGGCTCCATGCTCAGCACTAACCCCAAGGAGTACTGGATCACAGGTCCCTGGAATCATGATCTGAGTGCATTGATTCCGATTTCTACTGAAACTTGGCACGTCAGAAAGGAATGGCTGGAAATCTTCAATGTGATGAACAGAAAAAATATGCAGCCAAGAATCCTCTATCCAGCAAAGCTGTCATTCAGAATAGAAGGAGAGATAAAAATCTTTCCAAATAAACAAACAGTGAAAGAATTTGAAATTGAAAGAAACCAGCTCTACAAGAAATCCTGAGGGAGATTCTCTGAGGGAAGTGTTGCAAGGAACGCAAGATGCTAGAGACACCACCACAAGCATGAATCCCACAAACTACACAATGACTCTAAACCCGTGTATTTCAATAATAACACTGAATGTAAATGGGCTGAATGCTATAATCAAAAGACATAGGGTAGCACAATGGATAAAAAAAAAAAATCCATCCATTTGCTGTCTACAAGAAACTCATTTTATACTGGAGGACACCTTCAGATTAAAAGTTAGGGGATGCAAAACTAGGTATCATGCTACTGGAAATCAAAAAAAAGCTAGAGTAGCTATACTTATATCAGACAAACTGGACTTTAAATTAAAGGCAGTAACAAGAGTTGAAGAAGGACATTATGTAATAATTACACGGTCTATCTTTCGGGAAGAACTAACAATTATAAATGTCTATGTACTAAATATGGGAGCACCTAAATATATAAAACAATCACAAACAGAAACAATCTTATAGATGAGAACGTGCTGATAGCAGGGGACTTTAATACTCCACGTACAGCAATGGATATACCAGCTAGACAGAAAATCACTAAAGAAACAATGGATTTGAATGACACATTGGCCCAGATGGATCTGACAGATATATTTAGAACTCTATATCCTGAGGCCAGGGAATTCACATTCTCCTCAAGTGCGCATGGCACATTCTCCAAGGTAGATCAGATACTGGGACATAAAGCATCCCTCCATAAATATAACAGAATTGAGATCATACCATGCACACTTTCAGATCACAATGCTATGAAACTTGAAATCAATCACAGGAAGAAGTCTGGAAAACCTCCAAAAATATCGAGGTTAAAGAACATCCTACTAAAGAACGAATGGGGGGTGCCTGGGTGGCTTAGTCGGTTAAGCGTCCGACTTTCGCTTAGGTCATGATCTCGCGGTTCGTGGGTTCGGGCCCCGCGTCGGGCTCTGTGCTGACTGCCAGCTCAGAGCCTGGAGCCTGTTTCAGTCTGTGACCCCCT